>NC_048553.1:9761439-10061439 GCF_902806685.2 Maniola hyperantus
AATTGTAATATGTTGTAATTGTATATTGAAAGTACCTATAGCCCAAATAGTATATATAATTTTAATAGAAGTATTTTAATAGAATATAGAAGTACTATATATTTAATTGAATTATTTTTATAGTAAAGTATATATTATAATAGACATACTTTTTAATAGTAAGTAAGTAACTTTATAGGTGATTTTAATAAAAGGTAATGAAACGGAGGAGGGAATATTTTCTTCTATTCATTACCTACCGATTATTCAAAAGCGTGTAAAGTTACTAATGTTCTATTCCATTTATTTTAAAAATTTAATAAATATAAAATTGTAGATTTCTTAGGATTTCTCGATTTCATTTTAATTTCAGGTTTATTAAAATTAAAACTTCGACTCAATTGTTTTAATGATAGCATTTTTCTTTAATTACAGGTCTGACAACGCTGATTTGCTGTTCCCTTCTCCGCGTGCCGAGAGCAGCGATACCTCATCTTCATCCTCATCTCATAGTAAGAAGAAAAGGAGGCGAGAGACCGAACAAGCGAGTGCAAATACTTCGAAAAAAGCAGCAAAAATAACCGCTGTCGACTTGTTTGGCAGTGACTCCGAGGATGAAGGTGAAAAAATGCCGACAGCTCCCACTGCAAAACCGGTGCTAGCAAGTTATATCACACGGCGGGTGGCTAATGGGCACAGCAGACAATTAATTGAGTCGAAAAATGGGACTCATTATATCGAATTAAAAATTTATAACTGCAACGAACATTGAAAAACACTCCACCAATGAATAGATGCGTCAGGCCATTGTTACAGTTAAGAACAGAACTAATACTGATACAGAAGCCTGGCGCCATCTATCCCAAATTCATAGCGGCAGTTCGAAAAGAATACAAGAAAAGCCCACCAAGCTTCGTGAATTCATATTTTAAATATGAATTCACGAGCTGGTGGCTCTCGGCATTAAGCATCATGATGCCGAGAGTTATTATATTTTATTTAGATACATTTACGAGTTTGTACTAATAAAGGTTTGTAAATCTGGCGTGCATTTTTATATGCCTTCTTTTGTATTCCTTTATATTCAATTGAAATAATTATAATTCCTTATCTTTATTGTTATTCAATTAAATGATGTTTTATGCTCTTTAATTTGTGTTTATTTCTTACAGCTACTACAAACGAACATCGTTGAAACCACCACGTTGTGAATTCAAAGATAAGACAAAGATGGTTGAATGTGAGAAATGTAATATTTTAATACCTAAAAATAAAATTTCACATCATTTAAGAACAACAATTCATAAATCTAAATGTCTAGTTAGAACGGATATTGAAAATATAGAAATAATTACTACTGCTTTTAAAAATAGAATTGTCACTTATCGTTTGAATATCCCACAAAAAGAGAATTATTTAGACCCAGATTCCTTTATGTGCGACAGTAAAACGAAAATTTTAAACCTAATTAAAACATCAATAAATGAACATAAATGTATTAAGATTTATTTTGAACTTTTTGCATATTATACTTTACCCGAGTCCTATGAAATGGAACTCAAATCATTTAGTACTAAATACGAAACACTGTTTTGTACTTCAGATTTATATTATTTTTATGATAATCTCGTAAGCGCGCTTACAAGTAACATGTCCGAATTTGAACACAAGAAATCGGGCTGGACCATTCACTCAATAAGTCATTTAGAAATTAGTATTAGTAAATATAATCCTTTACGAGGTGGAATGTACATTGATTTACCTACAAAAATTAAAAATACCAAGAGTTGTTTAAATATTAAAAACAATGATAATCACTGTTTTTTGTGGTGTGTCATTGCTGCTTTGTTTCCATCAAAACATAATGTATGCAGAACCAGTTCATATCCGAACTATGCAGATATACTTAATACGAGCGGAATGTCATTTCCACCATCCTCAAAAGACATAAGTTTATTTGAAAAAAATAACAGTAGTATAAGTATTCAAGTATATGGCTTAGATATTAAAAATAATGTAACTGGACCTTTGTATGTCACACAGAATAAAAAAATAAATCATATTAATTTATTATACATTGAAAAAAATGGAATTGGACATTATTGTCTTATTAAAGATCTTCTGCGTCTCGTACGTAAACAGAACACTAAGCATAAAGGTAAAATGTTTTTATGTGATAGATGTTTGCAGTTTTACTGTAATAAAATCAAATATGATCAACATAACTGTTCAAAAATAGTTACAGAATTACCGGATAAGAACAGTAAACTAAAATTTAAGAATTACGAAAGAAAACAAAAAGTGAAATTTGTCATTTACGCTGATTTTGAAAGTGTATTGCTTCGCGTTGATGATCCCCATAAAACATCTACCCAGCGCACACACAGGGTCAGACGACATCAAGCTTCTTGTTTCGGATTTTATGTTTGTTGTTCGTATGATTCAAATTTAAATAAGTATGTTTCATACAGAGGTTCAGATTGCGTAGAAAAGTTTGTAAAATATTTAATTGAAGAGATACTAACAATTCACAACATTTTGTCGGATAAAAAACCAATGTTACCCTTAACAAAAACTCAAGCGGATGAATTTCGAAACGCCGTTAATTGTCACGTTTGTGACCAATTATTATTCGATGATAGAGTCCTAGATCATGATCACATTACTGGACAGTACCGAGGCGCTGCACACTCGTACTGTAATTTATTGTATAAAGAGTGTTCATATGTACCAATTGTTATTCATAATTTGTCGGGTTATGACAGTCATCTGTTTATTGAGAAATTAGCCGAGCATCCGGGAAAAATTGAAATCATCCCTAAAAGCAAAGAGAAATATCTTTCGATAACAAAATTTGTGCCAGTTTGTAATAATGAGAGTTTTAAAATGAGATTTATAGATTCATTTCAATTTCTGAATTCAAGCATAGAAATACTAAGTAACAACTTATCAAAAAACGATCTAATTCATTTTAAGAAATGTTTCCCCGTTAGAAAACAGTTTGACTTGTTAAGAAAAAAGGGAATTTATCCCTATGACTACGTTGATTCATGGGACAAATTTGAGGAAATCCAGCTACCACCAAAAGAAAACTTTTATAATAGTTTAAAATTAGAACATATTAGTGATGATGACTATGAACGTGCTAAATTGATATGGCAAACTTTTGATATTCATTCGCTTGGTGATTACACAGATCTGTATTTAAAGAGTGATGTTGTCTTATTATGTGATATATTTGAAAGTTTCAGAAAAAACTGTTTGCTTTATTATAAACTGGATCCGTTGTATTATATGTCTTCTCCTGGTTTAAGTTGGGATGCAATGCTATTATCTACTGGAATACAATTAGATTTGATCGATGATTTAGAAATTTATGAGTTTGTTGAAAAAGGTATTCGAGGAGGATTAGCACAATGTTCACTTCGACATGCTAAAGCTAATAACAAATACCTTCCAGATTATAATGATTCTAAACCTTCTACTTATTTGCTTTATCTAGATTGCAATAATCTCTATGGTTATGCTATGACTAAAAAAATACCGGTATCTGATTTCCGTTTCTTATCCCAAGAAGAAATAGCAAGTTTTGATCTTTCTGATACTTCTAACGATTCTGATTTTGGATATATTTTAGAAGTAGACCTTGTTTATCCTGATATTTTACACGACGGTCATAAAGATTTGCCATTTGCCGTGGAAAAATTCACTCCACCAGGAGGAAAGACTTCAAAATTAATTGCGAATTTATATGATAAATATAAATATGTAATTCATTATACGCATTTAAAAGAATGTATTAGAAACGGTCTGATATTAAGGAAATGTTATCGTATTTTATGTTTCCGCCAAGAAAACTTTTTAAAGAAATATATTGATTTAAATACACGATTAAGAAAGTCAGCTACATCTGAATTCGAAAAAGACTTTTTTAAACTATTAAACAACTCAGTCTTTGGCAAAACTATTGAAAATAAACGCAAACAAGTTAATGTTAAATTAGTCACAAAATGGAATGACAATGATAACAAAACGAAAAAATGCCTTTCTGCTGAAAAATTAATTGCTCGCCCTAATTTAAAAAATGTTTCAGTGTTCTCTGAAAATTTTGTAGCCATTCAATTAGAAAAAGAAAAAATAATCCTTGATAGACCGATTTATATAGGATTTACCGTTTTAGAATATGCAAAGGAACATCTTTATAAGTTTCATTACAATTTTGTGAAAAAACTTTATTCTGAAAGAGCAAAATTATGTTATACTGATACAGATAGTTTAATATACTTCATAGAAACAAGAGATGTTTACGAAGATATTAAGAAAAATATTTGTAAGTTTGATACAAGCAATTATCCAGCATTAAATGTTTTTGGTATTCCTTTAATCAATGGGAAAGTGCCTGGTCTGTTTAAAGATGAGTTAGGAGGTGACATCATAGAAGAATTCATTGGTTTAAGGGCTAAACTTTACTATATAAATAGTTTAAAGCATAAAGTAAAGAAAGCAAAAGGTATTTCTAAATGTATTAGTCAACGTCTAAGTTTAAATAAGTACAGAGATACTTTGAGAGACGATAAAACTTTAAGGTGCAAAATGAATATAATAAGATCTATAAAGCATGTATTATATACTCAACAAATAAATAAAATTGTGTTGAACAGGAATGACGATAAACGTCAAATTTTATCGAATCAAGTAGAAACCTTACCCTGGGGGCATGCAAAGACAATTTTATAGTGTAAGAAATTCTACTTACCTGCATACTGTTCTTATAATTATGTATATTTTCAGTTACTCATGTAGTACAAATATAAAAATATGAATGATGCTTGTTAATAAGATTTTTATGAATAAATGATTTGTAACTTATTTTATTTTGATTTTTACTTCCCTTATAATATGGTTTTGGTATTTTACATAGCTTAACTATAAATACTTTGGATGAATGGATTATAAATCAAATGGTATGATGAAGTTGATTAAACAACCCCTTTCATTAAATATAAATACTATAAAATTATGTGAAGACAAATTATGTGTAAAGCATAGTGAACTTTTACCCAATTCTATTCGTTGTATAATTTGTGGACCATCAAATTGTGGAAAAACAAATGTTATGCTTAATTTGCTATTACATTCTAATGGACTGAAATTTAAAAATATATATTTATATTCTAAAACAGCGTTTCAACCTAAGTACGCATTTTTAGCTGCTGTTTTAAAAAATATTCCGGAAGTGAATTTTTTCGTTTTTGATGGCAGTAACATTATTCATCCTAATAAAGCTTACCAAACTCTGTAATCATATTCGATGACGTCGCATGTGAGGATCAAACAAATATACGTACTCACTTTGCGATGGGAAGACACAAGCAACTAGATTGTTTTTATTTAACTCAAACTTATTCCAAAATCCCAAAACAATTATTACGTGACAATGCAAATTTACTGATTTTATTTAAACAAGATGATGTCAATCTTAAACACGTATTCGAAGAACACATTAATTCGGATATATCATGGTCCAAATTTAAGAAGTTTGTACAACGGTGTGGAAGGAGCCACATAACTTCTTAGTAATTAATAAAGACCTGTAATATGCACAAAGGGAGATATAGGAAAACTTTTGACACCTTTATTATATTTAAATAATATTTATAATTACAATGAACATATAAATATTGGAAAAACATAAAAAGCAATCATTGACAAAAAATCTTTGAACTGTCGTACATGAGTTTGGTATAATGGAGCAAAATCTAAAAAAGCATATTACAATCAGTTAATTCTATAAAAAATAAATTAAAACATATGCGTAACGTAGATGATCATACCGATTTAAATCTGAATAGGATTTTGAAACCAGAACAGCGCCATTAAAAGTGTTAGTTGATACCTCTAAACCTACGTGTAAGAGGAAAAGAAAATAAAGAACCAAATGAAGAGATGTCTCACGGAAATTTAAGTAAAATCATGGAAAATGAAGATCTAAATGAAAAAAAATACGATTCACAGACTGACAATTTAATAATAATAATGAAGATAAAATTGACAGTTTTCGAAAAAAAATATGATACCAGATCTAGACATTTCATTAGAAAAAGATGATATTTCGATATTATGACAATATGGATATTCCATTTGGAATACGAAAGGAAAGCGATAAAAAACATAATGATTGGAAATTCAGAGGTACGATTTACTAAAATGAAAACCCTTTAATGGGAGATAAAACTATTATGCTAAACATTGGTGGGCGATCTATGAATTACTCCTGGCTTAAAGAACTTTTACTACGTAAGAAACCTGATTTGTCGCTTATACAAGACAAAGACAAACTTGTATATAAAGATATATTATATAACACTAACGCGCATAAAGAGACTATCATGCTTATGGACCAAATTAAAGGAGAATAAAGGTGTTAAGTATCGAGAAATAAATAAAAACCTTATTTTTCGATTCTAAAATTAGTTCAAACAGGGTGGCACATTATCAACTCTTAAAAAAAAATTTAAACCAAATACAGATCTGTATATTGGGATGATCCGAATGAATTAGTCGATAGGTTAAAATTGCTTATTGCTTCAAAAAATGCTGGCAAATACTAGCCATGATAATGAAATAATATCGATAATAGAAGAACTTAGAGAAGCTGGTATCATCAAAGAACAAAAGTAATGGTATATTTCACCAGTTCTTTTAGTATGCAGCTATACCTTCACCATGAACGTTGATAAATTTGGGCATCATTTGAATAAAAAACCTAAATTTCATAATAATAATTGTTACAAATAACTTTGTTCTGAAGATATTAATGATGGAAATTTAGATGCTGAAACTAAAATAATAAACCAATTTACATATCCTGTAAATGCATCTGATAGTGTTACGAAAGAATACGTTGACAACTTTATAACCGACTGCAATAAAAAAATTACAACCATAAATGACTTAGTCACGGTAATGATAACCAGGGTAAATAATTTAGAAAAACTGAACGATAACAAGAAAAAGATCAAGAATGAGCAAATTAGATGTGATAAACGAAATCCATAAGTATGCTAGAGTACATTTCCCAAGAAGGCGAGTAATAATGAAAGATATAGATGATTTATGGCACAGCTGATTTAATAGATATGCAGTTTGGTTCAAGAGAAATTCAGGTTATAATACATTTTGGTGGTTATTGATACATTTTCAAAGTATGCTTGGGCATATCCACTCAAATATAAAAGAAAGGAGGTTGTGTGTAATGCGTTTAAAAACATTGCTTAACGGTGGTCGTATACCCAAAAACTTACAAACTGATTTTGGTACCGAATTTTATAATGATAAATTTAAACAGTTGACTAATTCTTACAAAATAAATCATTATTCAACGTATCTACAAAGAAAGCATCAATTGCAGAACGATTCATAAGAACGTTAAAGTCAAAAGTATATAAAGAATTTAGCCTAAAAGGAAAATATAGGTGGGTTGATGGTACCTTGGATAAGATCATTGACGATTATAATAATACTCATCATCGTACCATCAATCGGAAGCCATGTGAAGTGGATGCAATTAATAAGAGAATGATATTAGAAAGATATAAACTACAAAAAGTCAGTCTCGTCTTGTAAATAAGCTGGGGCGATTGAAAGTTGGTGATTCTGTACGTATAAGTAAATATAAAGGAGCATTTGAAAAGGGATATACACCTAATTGGTCAACAGAAATATTTAAAATCATTAAAGTGAATGAAACAATTCCTATTACTTATTTATTAGAAGATTCAAGAGGTCAACCTATTTTGGGGTCATTTTATTCTCAAGAATTACAGAAAACAAAACATCCGGACATATACCTTGTAGAAAAAGTTTTAAAAGGAAAGGAAATAAAGTTTTTGTCAAATGGTTAGGTTACCTTCTGTTGAGAATAGCTGGATTGACAAGATGAATGTCATTCTGTAGGATTGAATTATTGTTTACTTATTTAAGCGGTCTAATAAATTGCCTTAGTATACCAAAGAGCATGGTCAAGAGCAGTATCTTAAATTGGTTGATTAATCACTTACCCATCGAGCTTCACCTTCCTGGATATAATTATTGTGGACCCGGTACGAGGTTAAATGAAAAGTTGCGCAATAATAAAAGCGGTACTAACCAGCTGGATGAATATTGTAAAGCGCATGATATAGCATATCAGAAATCATCAGATTTAACTGATCGTCATAAAGCTGATATCATACTGATGAAAATGGCTAAAAACCGCACAACGGCATCTGATGCTAGTTTAGGAGAAAAGATAGCAGCACATATTGTTAATAAAGCTATGTTAGCTAAAGTTAAAACTGGTTCTGGTTTAAAACACATGAAAAGTAAACGTATACAAACTCGTTCTGGAACAGGTATAAAGAAAAACTTGAAATACGTAATAGCTCATGCAAAGAGACATCTTCAGAAACTTAAACCAACGTGCAAAAAATTGGCCGTAAAATTGGCAGTAGAAGCAGCTAAGGAACTAGCTAAGAGTGCAAATATTACAATTCCTCGCATTATACCTATTCCGAAAACGGGGGGTTATATGCCTTTAATACCTATATTCGCTGGATTATCAGCTACTGGAAGTTTAGCTGGCGGTACAGCGGGAATTACCAAAGCCATTAATGATTATAAAGTTGCGAAAAAACGCTTGGAAGCGTTGAAAAAACATAATAAAAAAATTGGATCTTTACCTTTTGGAAATGGGTTGAATATTAAGACATATAAAGAAGGTTTTGGAATTAATGTATCTGATAAAAAAAACTAAATATTCGGCTACCCAATAAAGCTCTTACCAATATAGATATTTTGAATTATTCTCAAAATATCCCTCATTTCCGCGGAGTATTTATGAGAGATGAGTTACCTAAATACCCTCACAAAAAAGAATGTGGTATAATTAACTTAGATGATTCAATAAATCCTGGTACTCATTGGGTAGCCTATGCGAAATGTAATAATTATATTGAGTACTTTGACAGCTATGGTAATTTAAAACCACCAAAAGAATTAATTAAATATCTTGGATCAAATATTTATTATAACTATAATAATATTCAGCGGGACCACCCTTATAATTGTGGACATTTGAGTTTAAAATTTTTGTATAATTTTTGGTGTAAATATAATAGTATGCAGAGTTAATAAATAGCTTGGAAAAGTAAAATATTCTTTAATACATAATAATGAGTATAGCAATTACCATCGCGGGAAAAAAGTCCGTTCTGGATACGTATTTCCAACCACCCTTAAATGTAGATGATAATTATGAGTGTGGATTGATATACTTCTCGGCCATCAATTCCATACCAAACATAAATCAAAAAAACAATATATTTGCTTATGGAAAAGATAAAATAATAAAAATTCCACATGGTGCTTATGATTTATTTGACATAGCTGATTATATTACAAGCAATGTAACGGATTGTGATATAAAATTAAACCTAATAATAATACTTTAAAATGTTTAGTAAATTGTTCTAAAACAATGCATTTCGATATAGATAACAGCATAGGCAGTATATTAGGCTTTAAAAATATTAAATTAGATGCAAATAAATGGCATGAATCTGAGAACACCGTCAACATTCTACCCTCATCTGTGATACGAATCGAATGTGATTTAATAAAGGGCTCATATACTAACGGGTCACCATCTCACGTTATATATGAATTTGCACCGAACGTGCCTCCTGGTTATCGATACAAGGAAGTCCCAAAAAACATTATTTACTTTCCAGTCAATAAAAATATTATAACATCAATAAATATAAAAATTGTTGATGAACACGGTGAATGCATTGACTTTAGAAAAGAGAGTATTCATCTTCGTCTCCATTTACGAAAACAAAAATGATAATATTCAATAAAAATCTAATTATTCCAGTAAAACGAATTACTAAACCCCGAGTTGTGCAACGCCACAGACGTATCAAGCCCTCAAGAAGCTTACAAAAGTAATAAGGAATTTCTTTGCTCACTTGGATACAAAATATGAATATACTTAAGGTCGCTGAATTACCACACTATGATAACTCGATCGAAAGCTATGAAATTCATACTTATAGCCCTTATAATAATAGTTTTAAAGAAAATGATGAGATTCGGATTCCAATACAACAGCAAGATATTTACATTCTACCATCCGGCAGTTCCATATACATTGAGGGAAAAGCAACAATTATTGGCAAAGATCATAAACCTCTTTCTGCACCCGTGGAGTTTACTAACAATGCAATAATGTTTTTATTTCAAGACATAAGATATGAATTAAACGGTATTGAAATAGAGCGCGTTAAGAACGCTGGAATAACAACTACAATAAAATCATATGTGTCTATGAATATGGGGCAAAGTAAAGCTGCGGCTATATGGGGCTGGAACCTGAAAGGAATCAAAAGTAATGATGGATGTTTCAGTGTTATTATTCCATTAAATAAAATATTGGGATTTGCTGAAGATTATAATAAAATAATTATGAATTGTAAACATGAACTTATTTTGAACAGAAGTAACACCAATCTAAATAGTGTAAAAATAGACGATACTACAAACGTTCAACTAACTATAGACAGAATACAATGGCGAGTCCCACATGTAAAAGTATCAGACCGTGAAAGGCTTACATTGCTTAAAATATTAGAAAAAGACAAACCAATACAAATGGCTTTCAGAAACTGGGATTTATATGAATATCCGTTTTTGCCTAAAACTACAAAACATTCTTGGTCGATTAAGACAGCTTCTCAATTGGAAAAGCCTCGGTATGTTATTTTTGGTCTTCAACTAACAGGAAAAATAATAAGTCCAAAGATTGTTCTTCTTTCGATCATTGTAAGACAAATAATGTAACACTATTTCTTAATTCACAATATTATCCGTATGAATCTCTTAATCTAAACTTTGATGAAAATAAATACAGTTTATTATATGAAATGTACAGTAGATTCCGTCAGTCTTATTACAACCTCCCTGTGGACCCATTGCTTGATTTGTTAACCTTTAAAGAAAAAGCTCCATTGTTTGTTATTGATTGTACAAGACAAAATGAAAATTTAAAAACTGGGCCAGTGGACGTGCGAATAGAAATAGAAAATTCTGAAGATATCCCCGAAAATACTACAGCCTATTGTCTTATAATAAATGATCGGCTCATAGAGTATAAACCCTTAAGTA
This sequence comes from Maniola hyperantus, assembly GCF_902806685.2. Lineage (NCBI taxonomy): Eukaryota > Metazoa > Arthropoda > Insecta > Lepidoptera > Nymphalidae > Maniola > Maniola hyperantus. Next base: position 9,772,624 of record NC_048553.1, read on the forward strand.
ATATAGTTCGAAAACTATCATGAACGCTATAGTAGATATCCAAGGTTTTAAAAATGATAAAAATGAATTTATTTTAAAAGAAATAGCTATTATTTGTAACAACCGCATACAAAGTTTCTTAATCAAACCACCATTTCCGTTTATGATTTAACAAAAACTGTAAGAAAACAAGTATGTTGGATTGAAAGAAACAGAGGGATATTCTGGAATGAAGGCTACATACCGTACCAAAATTATAAAAATATCATCCAAAGGATTTTAGATGGCAAAACTATATATGTGAAAGGTCTTGAAAAAAGTGAATGGTTACTTAAAATGTTTAAAAATAATTCTGTTTTTAATTTAGAAGATAAAGACTGTCCTAGTTTAATAAGCTTACATCAAAAATATTTGTTATCTCATGATTTATATTATTGCATGTATCATAATGATATTTGTGCTGTTAGGAATGTGATTTGTCTACAAAAATGGTGTTTGGAAAATAATTAATCAGGCGCTTTAATGTAGGATAAATGTAATATTCTTATTTCTTTAAAGATTTATAATGTCGAGAAAATGTAAATGAATTATTATAATATTAAATTAATATATGAATTTTTTGACATACTAGTGTTTTATTTCTATTCATATCTTATTATTTAAATAGAATAGATTAGTTCAACCTATTGAAAAACTATCATTCTTATACCAGTGAATTTTAATAAATAAACTGCATCTGTCTTGCTATTCTCGTATATTATCTTTCTGTATTATGGACCTTTTTGAATATATAAACTTATTCATCTGATCAAAATATACAAAGAAGAAATCTAAATATATTAGATACATCAATTAATCAATTTAAATAGATAATTGATATATTAATCAAATAAACAATAATAAACAAATGAACTCAAGTTTTATTTGTTTGAATACTTAGATACAGCTACGTTTTAATCATTCAAATTCCTCTTTCCTGATTGGTTTTGGAACTGCTCTCTTACTAAGGGTCTGTATAATATACTCTAATATCTATTTTAAAATACGTTTTGATCAGTGTGAATAGATAAATTTCATCTGTTCAATTTCATCTATTTATACTTATTTATTTACATCTGTTTCAATAGTTAAATTACATGTATTCCAATAGATGGGTAGCGCTGTATTCTAATAAAACTTATATTTATTAAATACATTTTGCTCTATTTGAATAGATAAAATTTCATCTATTCAATTTCATCTGTTACTTCACATCGATTCAAATAGATAAATTTCATCTATTCTAATAGATTGTGGCATCTATTCTAATAGATTGGGGCATATGGATCTCCTGTGATCCAGATGCCCCAATAATACCTACTACTGATACGATAAGCAACGGCATGATTATAGAAGTATTGTTGGAATAGACAAAATAATACAATGCTGTTTTTTGCTGTATAATTCTGAGATAACAGTGCGTGAGCTAAAAGAGGTTGTCCCACATTACATGAATAAAAAAACTCTTGAGTTCGATGAAACATCCTGTTATGCGGCACTAGCATTACTTATGAAGTTAAAGATAGTACGCGACAGATCGAGATGGCATTCGGGGAGGGAACGGCCTGTACACCCGCACAGCCCCCGCGCTAACCCGGTGCGGGCGAGCGCGGGTGACGTGTTGGTGTGCAGGGCGTTCCCTCGGCTCATATCCCGATTGCTATCTCAACCTGTCGCGAACTATAGCATATATCTGTCCTTTAGTATGTTTATATTTTGTTTGAGTACATTACACTGACCATAGACGATCAAGTTTGCAGCGGCTTGATGCGGTGTCATAAGTGTGCTTGACATCATGCACACTTGACAGTGTACGGCTATCAGTTGACTTGACGCCGCTTCAAGTCCGATGCAAACTTGATCGTGTATGGCCAGCGTTGAACGCATAGAGAACTTCCTTATTCCATGAATCGTTCAGGATACCAAAGTATTTTATGAATTGCCTAGCTTATGCTCGCGACTTCGTCCGCGTGGACTACACAAATTTCAAACGCCTATTTCACCCCCATAGGGGTTGAATTTTCAAAAATGCCTACGTAATAATAGCTATCGGCATGCCAAATTTCAGCCCGATCCGTCCAGTAAATTGAGCTGTGCGTTGATAGACCAGTCAGTCACCTTTATTTAGATTATCTATACATGTAGGTAGGTACAATTTCTATTTTATGATAAACCCAAAAAAGATTGTAAAACTTATATGCCACCCTGCGGTCTTCAAATTAGCAGCACTTGTACTTGGAATGGAAGTTGTTATAATCGAATTAGTGGTGTGAGTAATATAACTAGCCAAGCCTCACAACTAACAGGATCGATGTAAGTATCTTGTAGCATGTGGGTTTAAGGATACCGTACTTACAGTTACTTCATCTATGTAACTAAATCTCTCTCTCTCTCTCTCTCTCTCTATTTCGACTCTGAGCTTTATCGGTTATCATCAGACGTAAGGGATAACTAACAATAACCGGAGCCACATTTTAACATACTCATCGGGGCACGGAAGCGAAAAAACCAAATTGGGATCTTCACAGTCAGTTATCTATCTAATTACTCCACAATGTTCTCAGAGGTGTGTGATATTTGCCAATCCGCATTTGGCCGGCGTGGCGGACTATGGCCTAAACCATTCTCATTCTGAGAGGGGACCTGAGTTCAGTAGTGGGCCGGCGATAGTTGATCATGATAAAATAATAAGTATCACGAAGACACATTTGCGATCTAACGGTGCTCACAGTTGAAGAAGGAAAAGTATTACAGTTAACTATAAATATTAATAAAAGTAAGTATTATATTATTTTGTATTGTTATGAAGTGTCATTGACCCTTTGCGGTAACGAGCACTTCCTTAATTTAATTTGTGCACCACCTGTAAAGCTATTATTAAGTGTAGGTTAGGCTGAGTGCACATTGGCTACAATCACTTTAGCGATGGCTTCTATTTAGCTATTGAGCGGCTGATTCACAGGAGCTTAGCTCCTTTCGAAACAATCGAGCGTCCGCGTCCGAGCATTTTGTAGCATCTCATAGCTATATGAAATATGATATAGCATATGAGCAAGTGTTTGTTTGTTGGTTTATAGGTTTGTTTGATTGTTGGCTTGTTCTTTAATCACGTCGCAGCGGATCAACGTGATTTTGACGCATAGGTACCTATAGTTAAAGATCTGGACAGTGACATAAGCAACTTTTTATCCCGGAAAATCAAACAGCTCCCACGGGATTTTTGACAACTTAACTCCACGCAGACGAAGTCACGGGCATTAGCTAGTGTTTTATGGCTGCTAAAGCGGCTAGGCGATATCTAATGTATGCCCAGCCTAACGAAACCTAGCCGGCCGGCATAGTTCACCGAGAGTGCTAAGTTATTGAGACGTCACTTGCGTTCTAATGGAACTCAAAATTAAATTCATTTCATACTAATTACCGTACTATAATGAACATCGAAGTGGTATAGTGTATTATTACTGTATATATTTTATACATTTAACATAGATTTTTTTTTTTATTTTTTTATCTGATTAACCAGAATAATTTTAATATTAGATCCTGGTAGAATGTGTATAAGGTGCCTCAATTAATGTGAGACCTGCTTGATATATAAATGAAACCTACTTTTTATATGAAATACACATTCTGTGAAAAATACAAATCTCTACCTGTTACGGTTCACGCGATACAGCCCGCTGACAGACGGACGGACGGACAGCGGAGGCTTAGTAATAGGGCATCTTGGCACTTTTCGGGTACGGAACCCTAAAAATGGGGTAGATCAGCTTCCTTCATTTTTGGAATTCCCTTGATGGGATGCCAAAAATTAAGGAAGCGAGAGGGAAATTGTTCGCATTCAATGATCAAATCTAGATGAAGAATGCTTCGTTGTCACGCACTTGGATTACATCAGAGAGCCCGCAGCGGAAGAATGTAACGTAATGAAAACTATCGTAAAATCTAACACGGTAGGTACAGTAAGATGCCAGTAAATTAAATTGCTTGTTAGCAGATAATTGCAGTGAAAGTATGCAGTAAGCTGGTTAGTAATAAATACTAAATAATCTAGTGTGTAGTGTTAAATCGGGTACATAATATTTGTTTAAAAATAGTGCAATGTTTTATTAACATTTCAAGCCCCAAATAACAAAACGATTAACGCATCTTATAATACGGTATTTGCCTATGTAAAAATATAATTATTTCTCAGTGATTATTAAATAGAGGGTCTTTCAAAATACGTAAAATCCACGGAAATATCTGCGAACCTGGCTTAATGACGTTACGCAGCGTGCTTGCGTTGGCAAAGGTACTGGCATCGGTACTGGTAGAACGTAGTATTTATATACTCTTTGGGTACTGGATAGGCGAAAATAGGCGAGCTGCGGGAAAGCGTGAGTGGAAGCGCATTCCAGCGAGGTGCTCAGATATTTCCGACAGGTATGAAGAAGCAAACACAATCACAAAAGGAATGTCATTTGCCATACAGGAAGTCCGCAAAAGATTAGTTCAAGCAGACGATATCAAATCGACAACGCTTGCATTCTTTGACAAAGGAATAGCGCGGTTATCAGTTCAAGTAAGGCTTCGGTCCCATCAGGCAAATAGGCAGTAGGCTGACTGTTTGCCTCCCATAATATATTTTACATTATTTAAGTATAGATGGAGCGTTCATACAACGCAGTTTGAGACGTTTCGCTTGCCGTTTTATTCAGTCAGCCTCTTTATAATAGTAGTCTATTTGCCTATGGGCACAGTTTAAGGCACGGTTGCTTCAGCAAATTTTAACAGACACGTTAGGAAACTTGTATCAAAACGTCGAGGCTTCATCTACACTGGCAGGCGTCAAATGTTACCTACATTTGACGCTAGGTAGGCTATGAAACGATCAGATATCTTTGATTTCACATCACCCCTAGCCTAATGTCGATTCAGAATCAAAACCGACAGTTTCGCCAGTTTTAGTTCACTCTGCTATTTTTCACTGCTGTTTGCATCCAATTTGCAGTTCTTAGTCAAGTTGCCAACTGTCAACCGCAAACTCTTTGCCTAATGGATCCGAAGCCTAAGCTTGCTTAATGCGCAGCGAATGGCGGTTAGTTGCACATGCACAGTAATATTATAGGCGAAAATCAACTGACTATAGTCGTCACAAAATCTCGCTGCCCGCGGGGCAATAACGCTTCTTTTGTTGTGAAGCAAACAACATAAGAGGTTTTATTGCTCCGCGGGCAGCGAGTCTTTGCTACAAGTATAGTGACTCCTTGCGCGTTGCACCCTCAGACAAGGCAAAGTCATTCCGAACCAGTGGTAGATGCATCCGACTATTCGTAAGCACTTGTAAAAGTTTATTCGAATAAAAAAGATTTTTATTTATTTATTTATTTATCAAGGCGGAAATCGGAATCAATGCGGATCTTTCCCAAACACCTTCTTTACCCCTTTCCGTGCGACCTTAATTCCGCCCAGCTGCTGATATAAATAAAGAACGGATAATACAAAACATATTATACGGTTTTCAATTGATAAAAACGTAAATAATACCGTTATCACAAAGAACGTAATAAAAATGTCGAGTGCCCCATTTAAATTGCGTTGTAGGTATTTAGAGTGTTTTGCACTTCAAGAATGTTACAAATAAAAGCGACTTGTAAGAATATGAATGACGATAAACTGGGTAGGTATACTACTTTGATAAATAAGACCCAATATGTAACCGTCTTCAAAGGAGGTTGTCGGTATGTTTATCAGTTTACTTTTATCTTCCACCTGTATTATGTTTGTTTAAAGTAAAGGTATGTTCTATAGCCTACGTGTTCAAGGAACCGAACCTAGGACCAACAATTCTCAAACTTCCAAATTCTGCGGGCCAAGCACGATCTCGATGTGTTTGCGAATTCCTCGGTCATTGTACGAGCGTGTCTTGGATGCGTCTTAAAACTGTTTAAGACTTAGGCCACACGCTGCGTTTCCGGTGCGCTGCGGTGCCGTGCCGCACAGCTGTGGATTTCAGTATTGGATACCACACGAGCACTGCGATGCCGCTCCGGCAGAAAGTACCGCACCACCACTCCCCGCCTCGTCTCTCTGGTCCCATTGCGCGTGCGGTGCAGCACCGCACGACGCCGTAACGCATCGTGTGGCATAGTACAGCGATTTCTATGTAGCTTGACGCAGCAGGCGCCGCACCGTCAACGCAACGCAATGTGTGGCTTCACTCCAATTTAGTATGGTAATTTTTTCTTTTAGTAAGTCTTTATTATATTGTATTTTCTACTTTCTTATTATAATAATTAGTATAATGAATAATGATTATGATCATTCTTTTTCATGGTTAAATTAGTAAATAAAATAACACCTAAAAAGGATGAAGTCCACTGCTCAATGTATTACTTCCAACAGGTTTCTATGACTCGTGCTAAGTTTGGCAACTCTACAGTTGGACATAAATGATACTGGCACGCGTCCAGCCCATTCTTTAATGTGTAACATATTAGCTCGCCCATAAAACGTTCTAAAATAAAATAAAAATAATAATCAAATTGACTTTGGCTGTGGCTCCAAGAGATACTGGCAAAGTATTACATAAAACAAATGCCATGGCGCGACCTACTGGCGTACATAACAGTATATCAAACGATTTATTGTAGGTTAGCCAACGTTGACCGTAATCGGGAACTGAGTGTTTACGATTTACTACAATCTCACTGGATTATGATGTTAGTCTACGAGATACAAGAATGAGAAATCGTATATAACATGGATGAGGTATGCTTGTTGTATAAGTTTATTTATTTAATCGTAAGGCATTTTTATTTTATTTTTAATAAGCGTGTCAATTATAAATTATTTTAAGTCATTTGCACAGCAGCAGCAGCAGCAGCGTGTCCGCTCATCGCACCGTTATATCCAAAACAAAATCGAGGTTAGGACGGTCGGACGTTCGGTGAACCTTAAACAATCCATCTTGTCCTTCCTTAACCGTTTTCTCGCCATATACGAGAGACGTTACGTGACGTTAAAAGCAAACATACCGCTGATGGATGAATACTGAAGCGGTATTTGTGCGGGGATGTGAACAACCTCGTGTCCCGACCGCTGACATTAGTTTCCAGGCATTTCGACGTACTTTGGAAAATTTGAATCATTTCCCAACCGACCGGTTCGACGAAATTCCGTTAAGCTGGAGATTGACTTGTAACATGTTGGTGTAATGTATCGAGTTCTTGACTTGTAACGGTAGTTTGTAACGTATCATTCGCGGCGAGCGCCGCGTGCGTCACTCAACTGTCGGTTTTTTTTGGGAATTCCTTTGAGTGTTACATTACAAGTCAGTGCAGAAAGCCGATTTATAGGTACATAAAGGAGTCTAGTTTAAGGTCAGGCATAACATTAAGCATTGATGAAGGTTCTTACATCCCCGAGCATGGCGCGATCGCCACAACGGAAAGCCTCTCGTATCAAGGTGCTCTCACCTCTTCCCCCGATATTCCATCATACTACCTTTCCGCTATATAAACTTCTCGAATATCATGTTCTTGTATGTGCATGTACAATTAAAGATGTAGGTACATATCACATAACGATATCTAGTTTAAGGTCAGGCATAACATTAAGCATTGATGAAGGTTCTTACACACCCGAGCAGGGCGAGATCGCCACAACGGACATCCTCTTGTACCAAGCTGCTCTCACCTCTAACCCGATATTCCATCATACTTCTTTTCCGCTATCACATAACGAGATCTAGTTTAAGGTCAGGCATAACATGAAGCATTAATAGAGATCCTTCCACTTACCCCAGTATAACGAGTTCGCCATATTTGACGAGGGGCTTCGGCTTTAGTTCCGAGCCACTCTCGCCGGCCTCCTCCAGTATTGGTGAATCCGCACTGTCCGCAGCACTGCAAAGACAGACATGTATGTTGTTAAAATTATATATTGGACGTGGACTACATATTTCAAACCCCCATTTGAAAAAATAATTTACCCACTTGGGTGTAATTTCGAAGAATCCTTTCTTAGTGGATACCTACTCTTTACAAAGAACACGCCCTCCAAATTTGATGTCTCTGGGACCAGCGGTTATGCGTTGATATATATATAAGGTAATCAGTCAAGACTTTGAATTTTATATTTAGTAATAGACAGACTAACTTAAGCTCGGGACTTCGTCCGCGTGGACTACACAAATTTCAAACCTCTATTTCCCCCACTTAAGGGTTGAATTTTGAAAAATCCTTTTTTAGCGGATGGATAACGGATTTCACGTTATAAAAGCTATCTGCATGCCAAACAGCCCGATCCGTCCAGTAGTTTGAGCTGTGCGTTGATAGATCGATCAGTCAGTCAGTCAGTCACTTTTTTCCTTTTATACAGAGTGTCCCAAGAAATAGTGTCAAGTTGCGACGTGATTGAAGGACAAACCAACAAACAAACACATTTTCGCATTTAATAAGGGTACTGATTAAGTGCCTATACTTGGTTGGTTATCAAAATTTTTAAATTTTTAGTTAGTTGACTATAGTTTTTAAGACATGAAAGACTGTTCATTCAACGAAATAATGTTTTATTGAGTGCGTAGGTAGTTAGTTTACATTACAAAATTACAAGCCGTGGGTTTATAATAACACTACCATTAATAACTCAGACGAATGCAATAACCCTTCAAAGAACAAGAGAATTTCACTTTGATAAAAATAAAAATGGATCCGTGATAGCGTTGGTGTAAAGTCTTGGTCACACATAACGCGTGATGGCGTCGCGTCTTACGCTGCTCCTTGAACTACAAAGGAACTGTATTTAAGGCGCCCATTAGACGAAAGGTTCTCTATCAGTCAATACGGCATTTGCCTATGTCAAAAATTAATTATATAACAATGATTATTAAATAGAGGGTCTTCCAAAATACGTAAAATCCACGTCCTTTGTTAGTTTTAAGTATAATAACTAATAACCATTTTAAATTATCAATTAAACTTAAAAAGCACGTCAAATCATTGTGACGTCACATGCCGGTATTTCATAGAAACTCGCATACTGAGTGCGTGTTTTGACGTTTGATAAAAAGATACTGATTTGACTAGTGGTCAAATACAAGATTCCGATGAACAGAGAATTATCCAGATACCTAAATGCCATGCAAAAATCAATTATAACATAAGACAAGTAGGTTATCCGTCAGTCACAGCAATGACTGTGGCAAACCTGACAGTAAAACCTACCCTATCATCATCATTCATCATCATGAACAACCCATATCCGGCTCACTACAGAGCACGGGCCTCCTCTCAGTATGAGAAAGGTTTGGCCATAGTCCACCACGCTGTCCAAGTAGGGATTGGCAGACTTCACTCACTTTTGAGAACATTATGGAGAACTCTCACACGTACTATGCCGCGCGTCGCGCTATATCTATCCAGGCCCTAATAACGCCCGCCCACCATCACACTTCCGCTCCAAGTTACAATGAGCGCGGGTCAAGACTAAGATCTTTATGGAAACTGGTTTGAGACAGCTCTGGGTCAAGATTCGAGATTAGTAATGTAAATTATTATGACCGGTGGGGAAACCGGTTGGGTCAGATGCAGCGGAGTACGACGAAAAACTACTTCAACGAAACTATGACAACATGCGTAAAATTAGTCTTCAGTGTTCTCTGCTTGGATTGTATATATATCATTTGAGTATAGTGAACTTTTTTATCTGATATATATTTTGTAAGGGGCTTTTTCAGATGATCTACATGCCAGCCCCATCGTTACAGACTAAATTAAAATCAAACCTAAAACTATAACAATTATAGTGAACTATTGGGAAATATGAAATAGAGAAAGAAATAAATAAATAATAAATAGAGAATGAATAGCCTGGAACTTCCTTTTATTTTATTTTATTATAGATACTTGATATGCTTACAGGTAATGCCAAAGCGCATTACAATCCTTTCCATCCTTTAGAGTTTAGACTTGGTTAAAAATCTTTTTAACCGTGAAATTTCTTTTTAATCAGTTTAAATCAGCTGAAACTACTGGACGGATTGGGCTGTTTGGCATGCAGATAGCTATTATGACGTAGGCATCCGCTAAAAAAAGATTTTTGAGAATTCAACCTTTAGGGGTAAAAGCTAGTACTTGGATATCTTTCGCAAATAACTACTATTATTTTTCCCTATTGTTTAGTTACTGACTTGCGAAATGGATGTAAATTCGTTTCTTTTCCTGTGCAATCTTACACGAAAGATAACCTTCAGATTCGCTAAATATAACTTAGTTTTGGGTTTTAGTAAAAACGCTCACATTGGTAACAAAAAATGATCATGAGCCATACGCATACCATTATAAGCTGTCATAATAATTATATAGTACTAGCCACTAGCTGATGCCCGCGACTTCGTCGGCGTGGATTTAGATTTTTAAATCCACATTTAACTCGATATTCATGCAAAAATCACGTCGATCCGTTGCTCCGTTGCGACGTGATTGACAAACCAATAAACCAACAAACAAATACACTTGCGCATTTATAATATGGGTAGTGATAAAAGATTTTGTTGGGCAGTAGGAAAATATAATACTTAATTGCGCACAATCATACTAGCCATATCACACGCACTCGTTAGTCTTGACTCTTAACCCATGGGTTAACCAATTTGACCCATCGATAACTATAAATTCACAGCTCTACATTTTACAGACTCTTGCGGATGAAATGTATGATTACAAGAAACAAGACTGATTGACGAGAATCGGCTAGAATCTTGCCGAGTGAACAGTGAAAAAAATGTGGAACCAGATGTTGACTCCAAAAGATTTTAGTTTTAAACCGATATTGGGGCCGATTCTCTAGTACACAATCTCTAAACTAAACTAAATTATCAGGTCTAAATCTAGTGCTTTCCTTTTCCGCAAGCAACATTATGAAAGGGATAGCAATAGATTTAGACGTGATATTTTAGTTTAGTTTAGAGATTGTGTACAAAGGAATTAGCCACATTCGCGCTGATTTTGTTGTGTTTCTCTAAACTAAATTTAGAGTATCTGCATCTTTTTCTTTTTTATATTGCTAAAATGTGACGGGACATTAATTTTACATTAAAATACTGTTTTAGCGTACGTTACAAATTTAAACAATACGACTCGCTCGCGACTGGCAGTTTAAGTCACGAGATTTGACAGCTCAAAATTAAATTTTAAACTGTCAAACTGTGTCTGTCCTTTTTATATCACATTAGTAAGAAGAGGATGCCAATACTCTAAAATTGAGTTGTGCTCAGAATCAGTACCATTATTGAAACATTCTGAAGATTAAATGCTTCAAGCAGCTAATTGCTTCGGATTCAACTAAACTTCATCTTTGGGTGCATCTCCAGCTTGCCAAGGTTGGCAGCCAGTTCTTACTAAAAAGTTTTCCATTACAAATCCACGGCGAATCTAAAACTAAATAAATCTTATCTTATCTTCTTCTGAAATATAATAAAAGGATTGACTGACTGACTGATCTATCAACGCACAGCTAAAACTACTGGACGGATCGGGCTGAAATTTGGCATGGAGATAGCTAATATGACGTAGACGTCCGATAAGAAAGGATTTTTGAAAATTCAACCCCTAAGTGGGTAAAATAGGGGTTTGAAATTTTTGTAGTCCACGCGGACAAAGTCGCGAGCATAAGGTAGTAATATACAAAAGAAAAAGGTGACTGATCTATCAATGCACAGTTCAAAATACTGGACGGAACGGCCTGATATTTCGCATGCAGATAGAAATTTACGACGTAGGCATCCGCTAAAGGTTGTTGAAAATTCATCCCCTAAGGGGGTAAAATAGGGGGTTGAAATTTGTGTAGTCGACGCGGACGGAGTCGCGGGCAAAAAGCTACTTATATCATAATCGCTTGTTTTTCTTCAGAACATCTTCAGTTAATGCCATCCATAAAGAAACGAGGTGAAAACTAAGCCCCTATTATCCAGGTTGCGAAATGCAATTTGTTCTCATAAGCCCTCGTACTTTAAGTGGTTTATCGATCGTAAACGCGATAAGCTATCGGTCTGTCCATACTGCACTCAGTTTACAATGCAGAACTGGGTCACCCAAGCACTAAATACATGTCATATCCACTTATGTACTCATCACTTAAGTAGAGATTGGCATTAATTACTAAGTTGTGTACGCGACCGGTTAACTTGAAGAACCGTACAAAGGAATGAAGGTCTTCTTCGCAATATTCTTGTTGGTAAGTAGCTACATCACGTAGTAAAGCAAAGTTATGTACTTTACTTCGCTTACTCGTGCATCATCATCATCAACTGATAGACGTCCACTGCTGGATTTAGATTCTGTTGGGCTCCGCCACGGTTTTGCGCCGCCTAAATCCTGCGGCTCCCTACGACTCGTTTGATGTCGTGTGTCCAACTAGTGGGGAGTCGTCCAACGCTACTCTTTCCCGTTCCCCATTCCAGCACCTTGGGATTCCATGGTCTATCAGCTTTTCGAATTATGTGGCGCACTCATATGCTCAGATTTCAAAAAAATTGGCCAATCGTTTAACAGTCTGGATTCAGTGGCCTGAAGCACTGTAATGTTGCCAAAACCTAGTGATTGCTCTCTGGGAAAGAACTCAGCCAAATAAGTAAGACACCTGATGCGTGATCCCTCACTGCCTTTGTGACGCGGCATTCTACCAGTATGTACTTTGGCAGTATCATACCAGTTGCCTTTAGACATTTTTTTTTAACGTTTGCTTTGACATAATTATGTTGGAACCACTGTCTGCCTTGAAAATTGTCAAGGGGTTGGTCTCCTGGGGGGCGTTTCGCTAACTCAGTGATCATCACTGAATGAAAGCCACCAAGCTCATTTGACATTGGTTGGTTTTACATTGCTGCTTCAATGAGCGATAAAAACCAATATATCATAGCAAATCTTCAATGGATTCGAAATAAACATCGAATGTGCTTGGAAACTCTCATTCAGTATTTCATAATCACTGAGTTAACAAATCAGCTCCAGGAAAGCGATGTAGTGCGTTCTTTAGGATTCACAAGTATAATGCGTACAAAATCTTATCTGTAATCTTATTGATGTAATGTATTTTTATTTTGTCACATATGTTTGTAAATGTTGTATTAACTTATAATTGGCGACTACATTTATTAAGTTATATTTTTAAAATTAAGTTTTTTTAAATGTAATAGTGTAAGTAGACGTAAGTTAATCTAATAAATAAAATAAAAAAAATAAAAATAAAAACTTTTCACGCGCCATTTTAACTTTATATGTCAATTGTCATGTCAAAAGAACGATTTTAGTCCTTAATTTAAAGGTGAACCGTACTTTTGACACGACATTTGACCCAGAGAGTTGAATTGGCGCGTGAAAACTCATTTTGTACAGACTATACCGACTTATATACTGTTAATGACCACCGCAGCTATTTGAGCTGATAAGCATCCCGTACAATCAGTTATTTGCTTGTCGAGTCTAGATTTCTCATTCGTAACAACACAATGTTGTGGTAACTAGCCACAGTCCGTGGTCGTTGAAGCTTTTCCGTTATGCTTGATTGAGTAAAAATTATCTCCGCTTTATCATTGGTTAATAAAAAAACCGGCCAAGTGCAAGTCAGACTCGCGCACCTAAGGTGCTAAGGTGGTGTAGGTCGTACTACACTCTACAGTCGTATTTTTACGACATTTTGCACGATAAATCAAAAACTATTATACATAAAAATAAATAAAAATCTGATTTAGAATATACAAGCAAAGAAAGCAAACTTACTTTAAAAGTTGAAAATACTAATTATTTGTTCATGAACACACAAATTAACGGTTTTCAGATTTTTCCCCTTATGTCTGCTATAAGACCTACCTACCTGCGAAATTTCATAATTCTAGGTCAACGGGTAGTATCCTGTAGGTTTCTTGACAGACACGACAGACAGACAGACAACGAAGTGATCCTATAAGGGTTCCTTTTTTCCTTTTGAGATACGGAACCCTAAAAATTGTAATACCCGATCGCTGGAAATTGAAGTAATGGAAGTTCAAAAACCGGCCGCCCTTTCCCATTTCTCCGGCATGAATCAACGAAATTGCCTTTAATTACTGACTATGCCGAGACGAACGTAATAATATTATGGAGTAGCAATATTTCTGGTTATATCTGTCTGTAAATCATAATGTACCATGTAATGAAGGTTCGTACTTACTCGTAGAATCTACGACGTAGATGATGGAGAAGTTATAGAACATTACAGGTACAGCCGGTAGAAAATTTTAAAAAGGGATTTTTGCTTCGTAGAGCGTCGCGTCGTCTTTGTCACACATACCTATGTGACGTTTTGTCGGTCTAAACGAGGGAGACAACGTTCTACGAAACCGTTATCTTTTTTCTAAAGATTGATGTACAATATTTCCGGGTATTGTACCACAGAATATATAATAGTACATTGATTTGATTTTTAATTCACGAAAAAATATTGTAGGTTGTCTGGTGCACTTCGACCGTCCGTTGTGCCAGATCCTTCTTTCTATTGTATGTGTATTATGGATCTATTATATTGTGTATTATCCAACATTGCTCAAATTATTTATTATTACTATCAATCAAATAAATGAGCCATAAAGTATATAGAGCGGCTAGGTAGGTATAATGTTATACTACAAATAACAATCGGTTCGTTGAAAAGTAATCTACTTCACTGGAATTATATTGATTAACTAGAACTGTTCATATTACTCGTAGTTAATCATGTTAAGTTCTTGGCGATTCATTTAAATATAAATGAATGCACGAACTAGTTATGTGCGAAATTTACTACGAGACCACCACGTGTATGTTATCAGATCACAGACATTAGAAAAAATTGCGTCAGGTATTTTTGAACTTCCAAGAAATGCAACGAACTGTGAATCAGTAACCTACCTACTTACTACGTCATAAAATGATACGACACAGCGATGGTACCTAGTAAGTGATGATATAATTAGTAGGTATAATCACAAATAAAATAGGATGATTAGCGAAGACTGAAAAAAAACTACGTACTTAATTATGTGCAAATAAAAACAAAGAATTTCCTTACGAATACAACATAGTTAGCTGTTATGCTGTTATCAGCTATTGTTGCCAAACAGGGCAAAGGCGCTAACATAATATTTATTGGTAACATTAGTAAGTAATGAGTGCACGCTTGAAGAATAAGCAATGGGGCCTATTCTCTTGTACACAATCTCTAAACTAAACTAAATTAACAGGTCTAAATGTAGTGCTATCCTTTTCCACAAGCAAAATTATGAAAGGATTTTTCTTTACAACCTATTTCAGTGTTGGGAAAGTAAATCCATACTATCCTCTTCTTCTTCTTCCTTACCTTATCCCACGCTACGTGGGGTCGGCACAACATGTCTTCTTCTTCCACTCATTCCTGTCATTCGTCAACGTATTATCCACCTCTTTTTCACGCATATCCTCTTTCACGCAATCCATCCACCTTTTCTTTGGTCGTCCTCTCCTCTTTTTTCCTTCCACATGCATACTTAACATTCTTCTAGTGACATGGCTTTCTTCCCTCCGCATTATATGCCCATACCATGCCAGCCTATTACCCCTCATCTTTTCTACCACTGGCGCTACTTTCAAACTACCCCTTATATATTCATTCCTTATCTTATCCATCCTTGTCACACCACACATCCATCTCAACATTCGCATTTCAGTCGCATGTACTCTCCTTTCATCCGTCACTTTTACCGCCCAACATTCTAAACCATACAATGTGACAGGTCTAACGACTGTTTTATAGATTTTCCCCTTAAGTTTAAGGGGCATTTGCGGGTCGCATGTAACACCTGAGACCTGTCGCCATTTCATCCATCCCGCATTCATTCTATTGTTCACGTCTCGGTCAATATTACCGTCGTTTTGGAAGATCGAACCTAGGTACCGGAAATTGGAACAAACAGGTAAGGTTATGCCACCTAGAGCAATTTCAGAGAAACTGGAGGGGCCACTGAAGTCACAGAACATATGTTCTGTCTTAGTTCGGCTGATCCTTAGGCCAACACTTTCCAATTTCTCTTGCCAGCTACATAGTCTGTTCTGGACCTCGGTCGCATCTTCTCCGACAAGCACAATGTCATCAGCAAACAGCATGTACCAAAATATAAATCCATACTATCCATATCCATAAAAAATAATAAATGCGAAACTGTCTGCTACCTTTTCACGGCCTATCCGTTCAACCGATTTTGATGAAATTTGGTACAAAGTTATCTTACACCCCGGGAACTGACTGGGATACTTTGGCCAGGAAAATAAAAAGTTCCCACAGGTTTAAAAAAAACGCAAATCCACGTGGCCGAAGTCGTGGGTATATTCTAGCTAAATAAAATTGTGAAACTATCAGACTATTTTTTAATTTTAATTAAGTAGTGTGACATTTTAAAACAGATGTGATATTATGTACTTCGGACTAGTCAAATACCTTTTGTAATTTGTTACCCATAGCACGGGATTCCTGTAGTCCGCGACATGAAATGAGGCGGGGAGACGCCCCGCAAACCCGCACGTCACCCGCACTCGCTCCCAACGAGTTAGCGCGGGGGCTGTGCGGGTCGTTCCCTCCCCGATTGCCATTTCAACCTGTCGCGTACTATACGTCCCCAATTAATCGTATTTTTACATCGATATCGAGTAATCGGTATCGAGTTACATCGATATCGAATCGAGTCAAACTCAAATTATTTATTCAGAATTGGTAAAATTTCACGCTTCCTGATTGTCATAAATTTTTATTTGTAAGATGATATGATATAGTGGTGATAATTAATACGTACTTAAAACTAAAGCTACGAGGGTTCCAAAGTCGATATCGATATTTTTACTGTGCACGCACGCACAACTCTATTTATTTTACGAAGATAAGGCTTCACTGCTTCCGGTCAGTCGGAATCGCCCAGGTATTGTGGGAACAGCGGAAGCTTGCGCGAAATCACACCTACACAACGGAATTCCTTTGACTCATCGTCATCATGACGTCGAAAATGCCTACTCGTCGGTATCGCACACTGTTTGTCCTAACAAAGGCAATATTAGTAACTATGGAATAATAAGATAAGGGGAATGAATTCAAAATTGTACTGTGGGATCAAGGAGTAGAGAATTTGAGGATAAACCTAAATATATCTTAAAAGCAAGAGTGAATAAGCAAATTCTACTGTGAAACTTTGCAGAATTTAATTGTATAGTGTAGATTTTCTGCCATAAGTATATATGTACAGTTAGCTATGTATTTTTATTTAATTATATTACATTGGTTATATTGTATAGTATGTATGTATGTATTTATTTATAGCTACATTGCGACTCCCCGTCTTACAGTTCTATAAGTTCTTAAGTATGGGTTGCCTGGAAGAGATCACTTTAGTGATAAGGTCGCCCTTTGTTTTTAAGTGTATCCTGTATTCTTACTCTCTGTAATTTTAGTAACAATAAAGTTGTTTTAAATTTAATTTAATTTAATACAATGTGGTAGACCTCCCTGGCGCAGTGGTGAGCGATGTGGTCTTATTAGTGGGAGGTTCCGGGCTCGATTCCCGGCAGGGGAAATGTGGAATTTTATAATTGCTATTTTCTCTGGTCTGGTTCTGTGGGAAGCTTCAGCCGTGCCGCCAAGAGATTTAGCGCTCAGATACGCTGCCGTGTAGAAACCAAAGGGGTGGTTTAATGAAACTTCCATACCCCTTCCAGGTTAGCCCGCTACCATCTTAGACTGCATCATCACTTACGACCAGGTGAGATTGCAGTGAATAGATAACTTGTATCTGAATAAAAATAAATTAAAAAAAACTTAAATGTGACTTCGACAACAAATTGTCTGCAACATATTTTTTTTTTGTTAAAAGAATATTAGTCTTGTTAATTTTGAATAATATGTTCCTTTCACCTCCAATTAAGCGTAAAGCTTGTGCTAGGAGTGGGTACGACAATAGTGCAACGGGTGGGAATTGAACCGCCGACCTTTCGGAATTCAGTCCGCTCCTTAACCGTTGAGCTATTGAGGCTTTATGGGAACTGTCTCTTAAACGTAACATAACTTTGAAGATTTTAGTATATTTAAGTTAAGTAGTATCTTAAATGTGACTACGATAACAAACGTAACTTCAAAGTACAATGCAAATGGTTACATAACCTACGATCCCTTGTTCTTGTACTTTCCCCGTTCGCACGGTCACGATCTTGGAGCAATTCGTCTAGCCTCACTTTCTATCTAAATTGCGGAGTACTACCTAACTAGTACTATTCGCTTTTAGGAATTAGGCAACGTTCAGAGACTTAAGTTATCGAGAAAACGGCTTATTGCGTTTATGCACTTCGGTGGGAGGATACGGCCGCTAGTTACCACGCTACCGGCAAAGCCGTGCTGTCAAGCGATTTAGCGTTCCCGGTACGATGCCGTGTATAAAACAAAGGAGCTGCCATACCCCTTCCAGGTTAGTACTGGTACTGGTAGGTACTGCATCAACACATACCAGTTACCACCAGGTGAGATTGCAGTCAAGGGTTTCGAGTTATTTTTCTCCTCCGTGGCTAACTTGTATAGGAATAAAAAAATGCACCCTAAAACAGGCACCCCATGGTGTGTACTCGGAAACGTGTGTCCATCTATACCTAGCAACTAGAGCCTTTCAAATTCCTATTCGCTTACTTACGCACGTTTTGCATTTTCCCATAAATAATAATATTCATATTTCTAGCTTGCTTAACTAACTGCTTTACTTCTTAAGGATATTTTACGAAATAAAAAAATACCTAAGCTCCAGTCCCAGATAGGGACGTAACTAAGGGGTTTTACCAAATACATGAATACGCGCTGTACCTATTCTAATTATTTACAATTTACTTATATAAATACACAACGCCCATGCGGTAAAATCCCGGGTTATATTGTTGTCCCACATGAAATACCTAAATGATATTGATTTTGACAAACAGCTTATTTCAAACATCTAAGTACCTCTAGCATAATCTGCATGAACTTACAAACGAAATGGAATTAGGTTTTTAAAATCCCGTGGGAACCGTTTGATTTTCCGGGATAAAAAGTAGCCTATGTCAGTCTCCAGGTCTTTATCTATACCCATGCAAAAATCACGTTAACCGTTGCACCGTTGCGACGTGATTGAAGGACAAATCAACAAACAAACACACTTTTGCATTTATAATAAGGGTACTGATATAAAACGAAAAGCTGGCTGATTGATTGACTAACTGATCTATCAACGCACAGCTCAAACTACTAGACGGATCGGGCTGAAATTTGGCATGCAAATATAGCTATTATGACGTAGACATCCGCTAAGAAACTATTTTTAAAAATTCAACCCTTAAGGGGGTAAAATAGGGGTTTGAAATTTGTGTAGTGAACCGTGGCTTAGCGGTCTTAGGCACTCCGGGCACGATACCCAGGGAGACGCCGCAGGTTCGAATCCTGCCAGTTCCGCAATTATTGATAGTATGTATTTAAAAGTTATTTAGTGAGTTACACTTGGTGATCACAATAAAAAGCTTGCTAGCTTTTTATAAAAGTAAATATATAAGTTAGTATTTATATACCTATCACCGAGACTTCACACAAGGAAATCGTAGTAAAAGTAGGGCATATAGCGCTTGTTTATGAGTAACAGTATAAAGTTAAAAATTAAAACCGCAATGTAGATCCGCTAACTTAATTAACATACGGAAATGTCTTGCAAAGAATCCTTTTTTTACACATAGTTAGGTAGGTATATTAGGCAATTTTAATCTATTCACTTTTTATCTTAATTATGAGTAAATAGATCATTATGGGCATAACCTAACGGCGCAGTATGGTTAACAACATAGTTAATTATTTACAAATTAATTTTCTAGATAAGCACAATAATTTTTATCTAGTAACAAGGATCGTGGAATGGATATAGAAATATGTAAGTACGAATAAAATAGTAATAATTTTCGTAATACGTGCAGCAGGTAAGTACTTAAGTAACTATTAACTAGGTAATAACACTCCACTGTAAGATATTGTAATTTTGAGTAGGTAATGGCACCGATTCTGTTGTTTTCCTCTGAACTAAATTCAAAGTATCTGCATCTTTTTAATATTGCTAAAAAAGGACGGAACATGAATTTCAAATTTAAAGACTGTAAATTTTAGCATACGCTTTAAACAGTAGGCTCGCGACTGGCAGCTAAAGTCACGAGGTTTGACAGCTCTAAATTAAATTTAAAACTGCCAAGCTGTATCTGTCCTTTTCATATATAACATCAGAAAGAAGAGGATGTGAACTCTCTTACTCACTCTAAAATTTAGTTGTGCTCAGAATTAGTACCAATGTTTAAAATGAGATGTGCAGTTTTAATTTGTAGCAGCGTAGAAATATAAGGTTCTTTACGAGAACAATACGATCACCGGCAATGAGCAAACACAACCTACTTTCATTTCTGCTCCATTTATACAGTTGAATCGATCAAATCCGAAACGATCGTTTGGAGTGATTAAACGCCAACAGTAAACACATTTAGTTACGTGATTAGGTCAAAATACTTCAGAATATAAAATGAAGCAAGTAAATACAAACAAAGAAAATTGTTGAGGCTTGATTTTCCAATAACTATACTAAGTGTAACTAGCGAGTACTATCTTTGGGCTAAAGTCAATTGATATTATATAGAACTAGCTTATGCTCGCGACTTCGTCCGCGTGGACTACACAAATTTCAAACCCCTATTTCACCCCCTTAGAGGTTTAATTTTCAAAAATCCTTACTTAGCGGACGCCTACGCCATAATAGCTATCTGCATGCCAAATTAATTCAGCCCGATCCATCCAGTAGTTTGAGCTGTGCGTTGATAGATCAGTCAGTCAGTCAGTCACCTTTTCCTTTTATATATTTAAAGAAGACTAAGGTGTGAGAAGTAAGGTAAGTATGTCTACCAATCAAACTAATGATTGGTTTGTAGTATTTGCCTATCCTGGAAAATGGTGCGCAGTGTGCGCTATTGGCTATGGCTTTTTTTAGAGTATCGATTTAAGTAACAGGTAAGTAAAATCACAAAACCTTATACCAAAATCAATGTTCGTCTACCTATACTTAGTACTTACCTACGTTCGTTCACATCTTTCATCCGAGTGAGTTAAAACTTTGTACTGTTGTTATTGACACTTCCATGGACCATGACCATCGTAAGTACAATAAGTAGCGCGCAAGTCGCATTGCAACGCATGTCGCGAGCAATTAGCTAGTAAGTAGTTGATAAAAAAGTTTCACGAAAAGTTTAAAACCGGGTTAACGTTTAGAAACACGGACCCATAAGATAAGGAAATTACAATTTCAATTTAAATCAGCTACGAGTACGTAGCAAATTACGACCCTTAGTCATCGCCATCGGTCCAACGGACAATTTTTTATAAGAACGCCGGAAATTAAAGCTGAATCAACGCTCAGCGCGAATCCGGATGCGGAGCGTTTAACGAACTTTAACGCCTTTTCTGAGCTTGAATTGACGTTATTATTAATGTGCCATGAATATACGGACTCGGCGAGTCAGAACGTTTGTGTTCCCTTTATTTATTTATGCTTGAAATTGACCGTACAAAAGAGTGAGTAAAAGAGATCAGACTCGTCGAATATGTAATTCTGAAAACTCTACCAGGAACGTATTTTGGACGCTTAGCAAAGAAGGGAGAAAGAACCGTGGGTACTAGAGAACACAAAATATTGCCCAAATAGATGACTGAAGCAACTGAGAAGGACACCAAAGTCACCATATGCCAAGAGAGTAAGAGACGATGCAGTCTAAGATGCAAGAGGCAATTGGCAGTATGCTCGACCAATACCACTAATTAGTTTCTATGTTACCAATACCACTACTTGTTTCTATGGTCAAATGCATCTAGCATTTGACTATTCAAAAGTACTTGTAAAAGTTTAGTTGAATAAAAAATATTTTTATTCTATTTTAATTTTATGCAGCATCGTACCGTTGTCCGTACTGATAGCCCAAGGGATTAGCGAACTGAAGTGGCAGTGGGCAAGCCATGTATGTCGCAGAACTGATAGTCGCTAGGGCATTCCAAAACACATGTTTTGGAGTAGAGACCGCGTACTAGCGAGCGCAATGTGAAACGACCCCCAGCCCGCTTGATTGATGACAGCGAAAGATAAAGGAAAGTGTATGGATGAGGAAGGCGAAATACGCTGTGTGATGGCGCACTCTCGAGAAGGCTTATCCAGCAGTAGTCGCAAACAGGCTGATTGATTAATTGTACCGTATCGGTTTGTGATAATAATCCAACAAAAAATCTGAGTTATTGATTAACAATAAACACCAATATCCTTGTCCCGCCACGCGTATGCCATGTATTAAGGACAAGGACCGAGATGTTCGCAACGCAATAATGATCGCGTGCGGAGGATGTATTAAATTCCTCAGAGCGTATGAAATTCTAATTCTTGTTCGTTGCGTAGTTACCGCGATTCGTCATTGCACATTTGGAGCGTTATATAAAATGCTTTAGATGCGAACTTCACGTAATAATAGCGTGTAATGGAATTGTGCGATTATTTTGCAAAATTAACAAGGCTTCGGACAACAATAAATGCAATAGATTTATCACTTGAAACAAACGCAGTTACTGTACGCGGCAGAAAATAATGTACATCGACCTTTAGAAGGAGATACCGGATTTATAGAGTATTGTATCTGTCGTTGAAACCGACAAAACGTCATAAGTATATAGGTATGAGTGACAGAGACCACGCTCTACAAAGCCGAAATGGCATTCTAAAGACCGATGTACATTATTTTCTGCCGCGTACTG
Source organism: Maniola hyperantus (assembly GCF_902806685.2). Taxonomy (NCBI): domain Eukaryota; kingdom Metazoa; phylum Arthropoda; class Insecta; order Lepidoptera; family Nymphalidae; genus Maniola; species Maniola hyperantus. Next base: position 9,795,493 of record NC_048553.1, read on the forward strand.
TAACCAACATTAGTTGCTTCATAAATCATTGATATCTAAGCAAAAGATATCTCTTGAAAGGATTAAATCAAAATAATAGTTACACGTGAATCGTGATTGATTGTGAGTTCAACACTGCAGAATAATCGTACAGCATGTGCTGAGCTGGGCTGAGCATATAGCATGCTGCACGTTATACCATACAGATTTGTTTGTTTTGGCCTACGAATTAAGCGTGTGTTTGGTGTTCCTTGTCATACAAGGTAGTCAATAGTCATACGGTTTCCGATATAAAAAATACTTTTTAGTAAAAACACCTACTTAATTAAAAAAATATAAAACGCTACTTCTCTGTCAAGAAACGAACGAACGAACGAAATTAATATGACTGTGTTCATGAACAAATAATTAGTATTTCAACTTTTAATGGAAGACTACTATACCAAGTGGGGTATCATAAGAAAGGCCTTACCTGTACATTCTAAAACAGATTTTTATTTATTTTTATACATAATAGTTTTTGATTTATCGTGCAAAATGTCGAAAAAATAAGACTATAGTACGGAATCCTCGGTGCGCGAGTCTGACTCGCACTTGGCCGGTTTTTGCTTATCGTCAGTAACTATAAGACGTTCTTTTACGTCATTCAGGGCCAGAGATGTTCAATTCCGATGGCACGTCACCGTATACCACAGAGGCCGACCAAACCGCGGGTCGACGAACCCGTAATTCGTATGCGTACCTACTCGTTGCACTGGAGGGTTGACCTCCCGGCACCTCCCGGCTACACGACCAATAAAGTCATCTACATCGCGCTTTCAAGAACCGTAGAATCGAACCATCTTTACAATCGGGTCGGGTAGCGCTCGAGACACGTGCCCAAAGAGTTCGAAGGAGGGTACGGTTTATTGAATAATTTATTAGAATTCCTTATTGTGACTGCTTCGAGAAGCGGCAAGCGGTTATGTCTGTGGTTCATTTTTCTTTATTGTATTTGTCGATCGATCGTTAATGAGCTTAGGAGATAACGTAAAACATTGATTTGTTTATAATATGTAGGTACAAATGTATTAAGTATGTGCATGTAAGGAATAATAAAAGCTTTTTTATTTTATGTAGGTACAGCATACACAGATTGTTCTTTTTCATGTTCTGTATCTTCTTATGGACTCAGAAAAAGTAGGTATTTTAATTATTCAATGAGTGACTCGAAAAATATCAGAAACTAGATGATGCCCGCGATTTCCCCCCATGGATTTAGGTTTTCAAAAATCCCGAACTCTTTACTTAATTTTATGGGAAAAAAAAAAATATCCTATGTCCTTCCCCGGGATGCAAGCTATCTCTGTACCTTTCGTCAAAATCGGTTAATCTGATGGGCCGTGAAAAGCTAGCAGACATACAAACTCACTTTGGCATTTATAATATTACTAGCTGATGCCCGCGACTTCGTCCGCGTGGATTTAGGGTTTTAAAAATCCCGTGGGGATTTTACTCTCCGTCCTTTCAACTATATCTATCCCAAAAATCAAGTCGATTGGTTGCTTAGTTAGGGCGTGAAGGAAGAACAAACACACAAACACACTTTCGCACTTACAATATTAGTATAGATATAGATATAAGTATGGATAAGAAATTATATTGGAACATCAAAAGCATACCCACTGTACAAGTTTCAATATTATTTGTTGAGTAAGGCATCAGTACCCTTATTATGAATGCGAAAGTGTGTTTGTTTGTTGGTTTATTGGTTTGTTGGTTAGTCCTTCAATCACGTCGCAACGGTGCAACGGAATAACGTAATTTTTGCATGGGTCTAGATGAAGACCTGGAGAATGATATAGGCTACTTTTTATCCCGGAAAGTCAAAGAGTTCCCACGAAATTTTTAAAAAACTTATTCCACGCGGACGAAGTCGCAGGCATCAGCTAGTTAAGGATATTCTTTTGCTATTTCGCAATAGACAAATATGTACACATAAGAAGCTTGTCGCAAACTAGCTATGTAATATCAAAAGTCACTGAGGAAGTATGTTTTGTAGGGGCACTATTCCCGCTTCAATTAAAGGGATAACAGTCGTACGGCCGTCGGAACATCTGCCGAGCAGGTGACGGCTGGCGGGGAAAGGCAGGTGCTGCCGCTCGACGGAAGTTACGTCACCTGCGACAGCGCCAAACGTGCTCCTAGCGGATCTACGGCACGGTAATATTACCGTGTCTACGGCTAAGGATCACGGCTTTTATAATAGGACTAGCTTATGCACGCGACTTTGTCCGCGTGGACTACACTTTCAAACCCCTATTTCACCCCCTTAGGGGTTGAATTTTCAAAATCCTTTCTTAGCGGATGCCTACGTCATAATATCTGCATGCCAAATTTCAGTCCGATCCGTCATGATAGATCAGTCAGTCACCTTTTCCTTTTATATCCATTTAGATTAGATGTTTCGTTTATGGGTCTACTAATGTCACAGAAGTCGTAGTGGAAAACAGAATTCAAGAACTACCACAATTTAGAATTTTAACTACTGGTACATAGTTGTATGATGGGACTCGTGATGGGGTCCATACGGATACAGTTCACGACAGTTATGGAACTTCTAACAAAAACATCGAGGCTTCAACGTTGGCAGGCGACAAATGTTAGTACATTTGACGCAGGTAGCCTATGAATCGAATAGTTTTCTTTGATTTAGAAAAGTTCACGACAGTTAGGGAATTTGTAACAAATCATCAGAGTGTACTCGGTTTGTACTTGGTCGAGTGTACACGACACCATATTATCCTGTTATATCTGACTTGTCGTCGATTCAGGATTAAACCGAGAGTTCCCTCACTCTTATATTAATTCTGATACGACTGAAATTCACGTGTTTTATAGGTGAATGCCTAGTTTCGAACCCGTTTGACGCGTGTTACATTAGCTGCGACTTCGCCAAACATGCTCCTAGCGGATCTACGGGCTAAGGATCACGACTCGTAGGATGTTTCGTTTGTCGGTTTGCCGGTCTACTTATGTCAGAAATGGTAGAGGAAAACGAAATTCAAAACTGCTACGTTTTAGAATTTAAACTAACCATCTATTTAGTATTTACTTACTCGTATTTTAGGGGATTCGTGATGGCGAATGAAATTCACGATTTTTCTCGGTGGTGTCAACCGTTCGGTGTTTTGTTTGCGCGATTGATCTAAAGTGAACCAACTATACCTGAGTATAAGGGGGCTAGTTTGTTCAATTTTTTTATTGTTAACGGAGGGGAAAACCCTTAATTCTTTGTCAGGAGCTAACTGACAAAGGTGACAACCACAAACGGCTTCTTCTAAGCCGAACAATGGAAGCGTCGAGGCAGCGATCGTGAGGAAAAAGTTCTAAATCACTTTCTGAAAGGATAAAGTATGCCAATTCACACTTGACCTGCATGGAGGACTATAGCATAAGCACTTCTAATTCTGAGAGGAGATTCGTGGGTACTCAGTGGTGGGCCCGCGATAGATTAAGATGTTGATGTCTATTTTAAACCATACAACCAATTTCATAGAAACTCCTACTCATAAAACAGCCGATGCGGTCTCTGCTCAATATTGAATCACCTTTCAATATCTCGACGCGACAGACAGGGGTTTTACGATTGGTCATAAAACCGCTGGCTTTTATAAAAAACCCGGTCAAGTGCGAATCGAACTCGCACACGAAGGGTTCCGTAACATCGTACAAGGAATAACACTTTAATATTTATTATGATATATCCACAAATTCATGGTTTTCGGATATTTTCCTTTACAGTGCGACAAGGCTCTCTTGGCACTTGAATGACATTGACAGGGGGGGCGCTGTTGGAGAACAAAGGCTTAGAATATTCAAACAAGAACTTCAAACAAGAGAAGAAGAAGAACAATACTACACAAATTTCAAACCCCTATTTCAGCTATCTGCATGCCAAAGAACATCGGCGTGGGATTGCCTGAATGTTTTAGGAAGCGTCTAGAAATGTGACCTATACAAAACTTAGTAATTTAATTGGTTAGTTTTTATACAAAATTAGTTTTGTAAGACTTTATCGTAGATTAAATTATTAAATTAATAAATTATTATTTGATTAAATTCATATCCGGTGTTGGTTATAATGACAAAACATTACCAGAGTTGCCACTCTAGAAAAAGTTACCTTTAAAATAGGTATTTCGTTATTATTAAGTAATAAATAAAACTGTTTATAAATCAATGCTTACAAACTATATTTATTATTGTGCTAACTATTACCCGCAGCTTCGCCCCCACGTGGCTCAAGGAAAGAATAATTATTGAGGGTTTGTTACAACAATTTTTGATGTAATAGTTGGTTTGTAATGGTTGGTTAATGGGAACAGTTTATTTGTCTGCGCTTAAACTTGCTTGACGGCTCTAGGCTCTAGTGTAACTATAATCATGCAAAAAATTACATCAATCCGTAGTTCCGTTTCGCATTTATAATATTATGGTTAGGTATATTCCGTAAATGCATCAACTTAATTTTACCAGAACATCTCTACACAATGTCCGATACAAAACTATAGTGCATACCTAGACTTGTTAGATACCAAACCATCGCACTTACATCCGCGCTTATTTACAGTAGGTACGCTGCAGAAAATAATGTACATCAACCATTGGAATGAGATTTCGGTTTTGTAGAGCGTTGTTTCTGTCACTCATACCTATGTGACGTTTTGTCAGTCTTAACGACAGAGGCGATGCCCTACAAAACCGCTACCTCTTTCTAAAGGTCGATGTACATTATTTTCTGCCGCGTAGGTACTGTATATTAGTGTTGAGTTTACTGGACGTCTAAAAAGTTGAATATTTTCTTTTCTTTATACTTATAGAGCATTATCCAAGAGCTATTAAACAACTTATATATTGTAAGTCGTAATTAAAATAAAATTAATGGCAACACTTATTGCCATTGCCATCTTGACAAAGTCTTGACAAGTATTTATAATCGCTGTTGTTTTAAATGAGGGTTTATATTAAAAGCAGAATAAATGAAAAAGGTTTTATATCTGATTTTTAATAGAAGAATAAAAACTTTTGATTTTTAATAGATTATTGGAATGTCATCTGAACATAGAGATAGCATATGCATCTGAATAAGATAAAACCTTACAGGATAAAATATGGTAAAAATTGGGTTAAAAGGAATTTAAATACCTACAAATTAAGTAACAACTTCAAGACTTGTATTTCATTTGTATTTGCAGTTTTTTTCCAGTTTCTAGTTTATCGTTAGTTAATCACAAGCTTCCTCTCTGATTATCTCGTGTGTTTTGGCTCTATCAAAATATGAGAGCCTTGCTCCGGATTGGTTGCATATTGCCTTTCTAGAAGAAAGAGGTAGTTGGTAGAGGTAGGTAGTAATAGTTGGTTTGTAATGGTTGGTTAATGGGAACAGTTTATTTGTCTGCGCTTAAACTTGCTTGACGGCTCTAGGCTCTAGTGTAACTATAATCATGCAAAAAATTACATCAATCCGTAGTTCCGTTTCGCATTTATAATATTATGGTTAGGTATATTCCGTAAATGCATCAACTTAATTTTACCAGAACATCTCTACACAATTTCCGATACAAAACTATAGTGCATACCTAGACTTGTTAGATACCAAACCATCGCACTTACATCCGCGCTTATTTACAGTAGGTACGCTGCAGAAAATAATGTACATCAACCATTGGAATGAGATTTCGGTTTTGTAGAGCGTTGTTTCTGTCACTCATACCTATGTGACGTTTTGTCAGTCTTAACGACAGAGGCGATGCTCTACAAAACCGCTACCTCTTTCTAAAGGTCGATGTACATTATTTTCTGCCGCGTAGGTACTGTATATTAGTGTTGAGTTTACTGGACGTCTAAAAAGTTGAATATTTTCTTTTCTTTATACTTATAGAGCATTATCCAAGAGCTATTAAACAACTTATATATTGTAAGTCGTAATTAAAATAAAATTAATGGCAACACTTATTGCCATTGCCATCTTGACAAAGTCTTGACAAGTATTTATAATCGCTGTTGTTTTAAATGAGGGTTTATATTAAAAGCAGAATAAATGAAAAAGGTTTTATATCTGATTTTTAATAGAAGAATAAAAACTTTTGATTTTTAATAGATTATTGGAATGTCATCTGAACATAGAGATAGCATATGCATCTGAATAAGATAAAACCTTACAGGATAAAATATGGTAAAAATTGGGTTAAAAGGAATTTAAATACCTACAAATTAAGTAACAACTTCAAGACTTGTATTTCATTTGTATTTGCAGTTTTTTTCCAGTTTCTAGTTTATCGTTAGTTAATCACAAGCTTCCTCTCTGATTATCTCGTGTGTTTTGGCTCTATCAAAATATGAGAGCCTTGCTCCGGATTGGTTGCATATTGCCTTTCTAGAAGAAAGAGGTAGTTACCAACTATCCGTAATTAATAGGGATCTTGGTTCCATTGTCAAATCGGAACTGTTTACGTGCATAACAACTACTTAAACTATAATCACAGACTAGTACATCATGCTAAATACTGAAAAAGATCTTTTATAGACAATGCTAATGCCAATGGCATGTAAAGGACCATTGTTTAGTAGGTAAGTATCTTAGCTGTGCTCGTTTGCTACTCTTTGTGCGCATGCGCGTGATTCGTGCATTTGCAGTTGCAAATGTCACTTGTCAGAGTCTCTGACTCACGAGTTGGGCACACAACTCTTAAGTGTTTTTACTTGATAATATTAATGCATCAATCTTGTATATACTACCAACCAAAGAGTATGTAACCACTACGTTACTTTCATAATCTCAAAATATAAAAATATTAATATCTTTTTTTTGGTGGATCCTGAAATGAAAAATCTTGGTGATTATGTTTAAGTAATGGACCCCCTGTGGTATTATCATTTTTACCTACATAGACGCATTCAAGGTAAAATTTTGTTTGAAGCTCGCCTTTGTTCTTTCAGCCTGATCTATCCAGTAGTTTTAGCTGTGCGTTGATAGATCAGTCAGTCAGTCACCTTTTCCTTTTATATATTTAGACTAACGTGTTAGCAAAACAATGTTTTGTTCGTGCCATGGCGCAGGATTTGGCTTTAAGGGTCCTTTTTATTCTGGAGATACGGAACCCTAAAAGTTTGCCTACGCCGCCGGTAACGTTCAAAGCCTAGTTGTGACAACGTATTGGACGCGCATCTGCTTCAACTTGAGGCCATAAAGATTTATCATCATACTTTAATGAATACAAATCTTTTGTTCATTTTGTGAATAGGTCTCCCCGCCTGAAGTGCTTTACCTTAAAACATCGTCGTTTCAACTATCTGTAGACGAATGATTTGAGCTGTTTAGTGACACAATCATCAGTACCCTTATTATAAATGCGAAGGTGTGTTTGTTGGTTTGTCCTTCAATCACGTCGCAACGGTGCAACGGATTGACGTGATTTTTTGCATGGGTATAAATAAAGACCTGGAGACCTACTTTTTATCCCGGAAAATCAAAGATTTCCCGTAGTAAAAAGGCAGTTGCAAGAAATCAAGATCAAAGGTTTCTGAGAAATTTTCTTGGGTCGACTTCCTCTTACTGCACGGTAATTAATCATTACATGAGAATATGGGAGGTTTCAAAAAATTAATCATACTTTTATGTACCTACTCGAAAATTACCTTGTTGAAATTAATGTGGTATTTATCGATGGTTGCACACCTAGTCACTAACAGATGGGCCTCATAAGAAAGCTCAGTCACTCAGCGGGCGATGGAGATAGTTATGCTTGCAGTTTCTTTACGTGATCAAATCAGAAATGAGGAGATCCGTAGGAGAACTAGAGTAACCGACATAGCTCAACGGATTGCGAAGCTGAAGTGGCAATGGGCAGGCACATAGTTCGTAAAACCGATAGACGTTGGGATCTCAAGGTGCTGGAATGGCGACCTCGCACCCGAAGACGCAGCGTTGGAAGACCCCCCACTAGGTGGACGGACGACATCAGACGAGTCGCAGGGAACCGCTGGATTCAGGCGGCGCATGACCATGGCGTGTGGAAGTCCCTAGAAGAGACCTATGTCCAGCAGTGGACGTCTATCGGTTGATGATGATGATGATGATGATAATGATGCACACCTAGTCTGCGCCTGCGAGTGCGTGTACCTACTTGAGTTACTTTAATTGAGCATGACTATCGTAAGAGTAGGTAGGTAAGACGTCGGGTCACAGTGAATGATAAGTGATAACCGTACGATAATGTCCGGGACTGGTTTAATTATTATAATTGCTACTTGTTTATTTACCTGTTTGTCAAACACAAGGTCAAAGGCTACTTCATCGATAAAACCATCATAATAACTACTAACTACATTTACATGGTATCTAGGTACTATGATGATGAGGTTACAGGTAATTGTAAAAAATATACATCCATAAGTTGATCAGAGGTTATTTAGGTATTAAGTCGGTAGGTCTACTCGGCTATTTATTAATTCGGTAGGTCTACTCGGTTATTTATTAAGTCGGTAGGTCTACTCGTAGGTTCCAACTTCCATTACAGATTTTTATGCCCGGTTTCTGAGTACTTTTATCGACGGTTTATCTATTCGATGTCCGATATTTCGAGGCAGTGCGTTTCTGAACAACGCAATGCAAGATAAACTCCGTTCAAACTTAACTGGCCAATGTGGGCCGTTTATCTATTCCATAAAGTTAACTTGACGTTTCATCTGTCAGTAGGTAGTTCATGTTTTGCGTATTTTTAGATTAAAAATTATTTTAATCGTAAGTTGTTCGTTACTTTGCAAAAACAGTTTACCCACTTATTTGGCATAGAAATAAATACTATAATTAATAAAACTAGTGTTGGTGGCAAAATAAAATAATATTATGCATATTTCAATCTCGTTTCCTGTAACAGACCCATTTAGTGACAGACTGGGGCCGATTCTCTTGTACACAATCTCTAAACTAAACTAAATTAACAGGTCTAAATCTAGTGCTATCCTTTTCCGCTAGCAACATTATGAAAGAGATAGCAATAGATTTAGACGTGCCATTTTAGTTTAGTTTAGAGATTGTGTACAAAGGAATTAGCCCCAATATTGAACTGGTTATCGGTATCAGTTTTTGTTGTATTCAGAAACGCATGGACAGTTAAACGACGTTTAACTTTATCGAATTAACAGCTAATGAGAACATAACTGACAAGTTCACAAACCGGGCATTAGTGATGGAGTAGAGGTTATTTTAAAGTATTTCGCACAAGTCACAAAAGTAACAGCCAGCCTACATAATTTTTTGTTATGCAATATGAATGGAATGACATGTAGTGTCTATGTCGATTTTTGGCCAAAGCCGAAGCTGATCAATTGCCACAACCTTCGACCGAAGCCGGGGGTTTAGTAACCCTAAAAATTCCGATCAAGATATTATAATAAAATAAATCTTAGGCTTCGGCCAAAACTTCGGCTCATTTTGGCCGACGCTGAAGGTTTGGTCGTAGGTGGTGGAGGCCATAGGTTACGTTGGACACTAATCATATCTATTAATTATTTATCATCATCAGTACAATAATGATTATTTTTAACGTTTCTTTAACGAAAATCATCGCAAGCTGGCTATGTATATTATACGTTGCTGGGAGTCGCAGTCAAGCTTTATGAAAGTTTAATGAGAGGGTTCCGCAAGCGCGCACGCCCTTTGTTCATGGTAAAGGTTAAACTTAATATAAAACAGTAGGTACCCACCTACATTAGAAGTGGAATGCTTCTTTTCAGACTTAAGTATAAGTGTAAACAATAAATATGTATAACTGGCCAAGTGCGAGTCAGACTCGCACACCGAGGGTTTCTTACTACAGTCGTATTTTTTTGACATTTAGCACAATAAATCAAAAAACACTATGCATAAAAATACATAAAAATCTGTTTTACAATGTACAGAAAAAACCCTTTCATATTCATATATACCACTTGGTATATATCTTACTTTGAAAATCGAAAATACTAGTTATTTGTTCATGAACACATTTTAATTTTTTTTCGTGATGTAACCACAAATTCATGGTTACTTACCAAATTTCATGATTCTAGGTCAACGGGAAGTACCCTATAGGTTTTGTTGACAGACACGACAACATACAGACAGACAGACAACAAAGTGATCCTAAAAGTGTACCTTTTTCCTTTTTAGGTATGGAACCCTAATAACTACATGTGACTACAATGAGCTGAAATCCATATTTCAGCTCATTTATTAGCATTAGTATGGACTAATATTATAAAATGTGAAAGTGTGTCTGTCTAGAAGCTTTTCAAGGCCCATCTGTTTAACCGATTTTGACGAAATATAGTACTAAGATAGCTTGCATCTCAAAGGACACTTGGGCTACTTTTTATCTCAGAAAGCAAAGAATTTCCACAGGTTTTACAAAGACCTAAATCCACATCATGGGCATCATCGAGTAATCAATAAATTAACCTTTAAAGTTGAAAAACCTTACAAAACGTTAATATTAGTAATAGCATGACTAAAATCTATCCGATTTAGAAAATACAAGGTTACAATATTTCCTCTATTGCTATAAGAATACCATAATTCAGCTTATCAAAACAATAGATTTTGTAGTTCAATATGGAGACCTACTTATGTGATAATCATAATATTTGTGGGTATCATTATACATCTTCACGTCATTTAGTTTCACAAGTCAATTAGGTTACTACAAGTATGTGTTAAGCCATTAACAACAATCGTGATAGCATTAATCACAAATATAATCAAGTAATCACAAGTTTGGTGTTAAAGGTTCATGGTAAGATATGCTGCAGTCTAATCAAGAAGAGGAATGGCAATTTAAAATATCCACATTAACTAACTACCTATTCATTTGCATACTGCACCAAACTAGAATGCTAAATAGCTTGGTAATGACAATAATCAATCACTAACTAGTTATTAGAATAAATTGAAGGTCATGATATATTCGATACAAAGATCAACATCTATTCATCATCATAACCAACCCTATGGGTCTCCTCTCAGAATGAGATGGGTTTAGCCCATTAGTTTGCCACGCTGGGCCAGTGCAGATTAACAGACTTCACACACCTTTGAAAACATTATGGAGAACTCTCAAGGATGCAGGTTTCCTATCAATGTTTTCCTTCACTGTTAAAGTTATATATATTAATTGCTGCAAAATTAGAGGGAAGGAAGCTGAGGGCAAACATATTCTAGTGATACTGTTGATTGGGTGACAAAATCCTACAAGCAAGCAGCATTTTTGAATGATTATAGCCAGATTTATGATCTTGGTAGACTCGAAGATGAGTTTTAAATTATAAGAGCTGACACAGATCTTTTAGTAGGGTACAGTGACGTTTGAGCGAAGCCCACCCTCACAAACAAAAAATAAATAAATAAATAAAAGTTTATTCAGCTCACAAAACAAGAAAACACAAAAAAAAAGCAAAACATACAAACCAAATGTTACAAATTAAAAAAATTAAAACTAGGTAAGCTTAAAACTACGAGCTCGACAGTACTAAAAAGAAAAATTATGTCTTGTTTGAGCTGAAAAGGCTACTGCCTCAGCATGAAATGACTTTAGAATACAAGAACTAACATGTATAAATGCATGGTCAATGTCAATGGGTATCTTAGCAAACAAGACAAGTAGAAACAAAATCTATACACTATCAACAGCAATATTCCTGCTCGAAAATGTTTAATCTTACTTAACACTAACTTTTTATAGAAATAATACGTAAAAAAACAAGTAGATAGACGAAATCATCACAAAATCGATTTTCTCGACAAACCCAAATGTAAACAAACTAATCTATGACACAAAGAGTGATAAGAGAATGAGTATAAAAATTTAATGCGGGTGATCAATGAAGATTCTTTGAATATTGTAAAACGTAAACAAAAACATGAACCACTAGTTTGGACTTCGTAAAATACTAATGTACGTAGGTATCTACAATGCATTGTAAATGAGACGCCACTACGTTCTTTTTTAAATTTCTTTGCTAAATACCATCGCTATAGTAAAAATATCGATAAAATAATATCAAATAGCTTTTAGCAGGCGTGATGGACAAAACACAATATGAATTTTTTTAGAAACACCACGTTGCGAGTCATCAGTCAACTTACCGTTTTACGACCATGATAGAATCCGTCTGCTCTGTTGTGGACCCTATGATTCGAACTATAATTTACAAACGACACTGACAATATTGGAAACACCATGAATTATATAAAAAAAACACTATCAATTCAATTCACACATCGCTACAAAGCGATAAATACACTACTCTCCATTATACCACTAACTCCGTAAAAATCGCACTTCACTTTATGGGACATGAATTATTATGTCGGGACTTCGATTGCGTTTTACTACTTATGGACTTCAATAAAGAAATGGTTGTGAATGGAACAATACACTGAAATGAGATGTTGGAAAGATTCCTCGTAAACACAAACTACAATACTACAATTATTTTGATTTTGTTGTACAGCGCCGCACTACTTTGTGGAATATAAACTGAAGCTAGCTTCACGTACATACGAAATTCGAACACAACCACAGACCAGTGTTTCTACTTACGATTTTAGTATTACCCTAATTTTGTAGGAATTCGCCTTACACTAACGGAACGGGTAACATTGTCACAGTAGCGGGGGTTTTTAAGATGTCACTAAACAAGTTTAGCGTAGATGCAGTACATTTTGTAAAATTAGGTTATTAAATAATAATTTGCAATACAAAAGAAGAGATATATAAAGCCCTAGATGTATTTTTAAATTATTGAACTTCTGTGCTTTGAAAAAGAAACCATACAGTTTTGATAACTTTGGGAATGGAACATTTTAGGAAAATATGATTTTTCCCTATTATAACAGGTATTATTTTTGTCGAACAAAGAACAATGATACATCATTGTTCTTTGTTAGAAAAAATAGAGACTTTTCCTAATACTACAGTATTAGGAAAAGTCTCTATTTTTATTTATCTGTACTTATAATAAAACTGTAACTGGATGATTTCTGTACATTTGATATGTTTTGAAAATTGTAATCGGAGGAAACATTATTATCGATGTAGACCCCAAAACAATTTTTTTGGGAATTTTCGTCTGTCTGTACCCGCGTCATGCTAAAACTATTGAACGGATTTAAATGAAAGGCACAAAGATAGTTGACACTCCGGATTAACATAATGAAAAAATTATTAGAAATTCGGAATCAGAAAATTAAAACATACTTTTAAATGAATATTTATCTAATTTTAAGAAAAATTTGTAAAACACACTATTCAGTGAAAAAAGCTCACATACTTTGAAATGCTGTACATTCATATCTCATGTTTTTACTTCTTTTGTTGAATGCATAAACACTATTAAATATATTTTAAAATTAGTTTTAGCAGGTTATAATTTTTATGCCATTATTTCCACGCCGTCGACTCACAATGTTAGACGCATTTACAATGTTACCCATGCTGACCGTAGTCATTTTCCCCTAAAACAGGGCGAAATCCCTAAAAGTGGAAACACTGCCACAGACGAAGAAGTGAACTTATAATACATACCATAGAGTTTTGAGCAAAGCGAAGTTCGTACGAATCTTGTGCTGCCAGTATTAAAAAATTTTAAGGGCCTATCCACATAAAAATATAATTTTATCATCATCACCATGATTATCATGCCCATTGTATGGCGGATTGTAGATGTAAATAAACCACTGTAACACCTTTATTGTACCTGCAATCGTACAAATAAATGTAAAAAATAAATTTTTATTTGTATGAAATCTTTACTCTCTTTGAATATTGAGCAAAAGGTTTCCGAACGTTACTTGATTTCGATTTTCGACTTCCGGTTTATTTGGCCCTATTTGGCGCTAATCAAAATAGCGCAATCATGAAATAGACCAAGTGATTTAAAAGTTAAAATCATTTATTTATTTCATGTAGGTTAACTTGTGTATCAAGATCTTAGTATCGGTTTAGAAAGCAGCTTCCACTGAGAAGAGCCGGAAAAAACTAAAGTTGAAAATGGTTTAAAATTAAGTCATAATAAGTATTACCTATAAGTAGATGATTTTAGCAAATTTTAGAGCACTATCAAAGAATTTCTTTAAATTTTCATTGTCAAAACTCGAAAAAAAAAAACTGATTTGAACTCACCTTTTTAGAAATCTTTTTCTCCGAAGCTCCGTCACCAAGCTCCAAGAAGAAATGTACGAGGGAATTGTGCCACATTTATAACGCAAATATATTTCTAATCTTAATAATTGTATCAACTTGTCCCCCTTTATGCTTTTTTTATTTCTATCTTGAGAGGTGCACATAAAACCCATATCAAATATATTATATAGTTCTAATTAGAATATATTAATTTGATGATAATAAATTAATAAAGAAATAATACTATATACGACTAGAATGTTTCATCACGAAATCAGCGTACAACTCACAAAGTCACGACGTTTCCAATGTTTATAAACTTATAGGTAGTACATTTGGCGTGGAGTTGGGTGCTTGTTGGGTCATTACTTCGTACACGGGCCGCGAACGTGTCGCGACAAGTCCAGGCCCGCGTTCTCATAGTGATGTTCTTTTTTGTAGAGTGGATGTGTGATTCATGACTTCACAGTTCACTATATTTAATTCAAAAGCAATTAATAAACGTCATTGTTCTAGCGTCAATTCATATTTATATTATAACTGTGATAGTGTATGTATGTTTGTTTGTTACCTTTTCACGATCCATCCGTTAAAACAATTTTTACATTTGGTGACTTGGTATCCCGATTCCCGTGGGACAGACATTATAATATTTTTGTTCCGGAAATCCAGATCCACGGATCCACCTAAATCAACGTGAATGAAAGCGCGGACATCATCTGTTTTGTACCTACAGAGATAGCTCAAGTTGATCTCGGAGACGGAGACGAATATATTATAGGCTACCTAAGTAGTATATCCCGGAATATCGAAGAGTTCCCACGGGATTTTTAACAACGTGAATCCACGCGAACGAAGTCAAGTATGATTAATGTATCCTGAACATAAGATGACTTTTAATATAGGTATATTTTACTAAAATACGAAAATTGTAGATATAGGACAACTCACAAGCTATAGGTCTAATTTTTTTTATTTATGAGAGACCTATAGTCCTATAGTACGCGACAGGTCGAGATAACAATCCGGGAGGAAACGACCCGCACATCCGCACAACACTTGCACTAACCCGGTGCGGGCGAGCGACGTGCGGGTGTGCGGGGCGTCCCCCAGCCTCATGCCCCAATCCCCATACTCTTTACTCATTATTATAATTTTATAAGAACTTGCCCACATCACACGAGTAGATATATAGACCAGAGGGCTTCATACTAGCGGCTGGCTGTAGGTTCACTCAATCATAGCGCAGCTCACGCATACCACGACGTGTCACGGACGCTCCGTTTGCCGCTTTTGCCATCCAACTGGGCGCAAACGGAGCGTCCGTGACACGTCGTGGTGTGCGTGAGCTAGTGTGAAGCTTCCCCTGGTCTATAATATCTACTCGTGTGCCCACATCAAGTAATTACTTACACAACATGCTGAAATTATTCGATAAGGGCGAAGGAAATTCCATTTGGTGGCAGGTTCGAACGAGGTCCATCCCGATAATAATGGCGCGTTCACACCAATTTTGCGTAGGCCGTGTCCATACTACTTTAAAATAAATTGAAAATTGCATACCTATGCATACCTTGCATGACTTAATCTTTACGCCACGAATTCGAATGGTTATGAACATTAAGGCTGAGATCTATAAAGCGCACTTTGACTTTGCTCAGACTTAAGGTTGAGTTAAAACGAGATAGATTTATGTGAGAGATCTGTCTCGTTTTAAGTGTGTCTTAAGTCTAAGCAAAGTCAGAGTGAGCTCTATAGATCTCACCCTAAGACTAGGTAAATTATACACTAAAGTCAACATATGACAGAAAATATTTGGCTCTTATAAAACCTTGGATTTTATACCTATATCGATAAGAACCAAGCGAACAACTCTACCAGTAATACTTATTGGGTAGATAGGTATAGATATCAAACACGAAGATAACTTTTACTTTAAGTATATTATTATACTTAGGTAATATACGTAACATTATGTTCAAGTTTAAACTTGCATTTTTGTTATGCAGGCCTCAAAATTGGAAGATCTATATTTAGAAGAGCTCTCTATTACTTGCATACTAAACAAGCTTTTGCCCGCACTTCGTTCGCAGTAGAAAATAATTTACATCGACCTTTAGGAGATAACGGATTTGTAGAGCATTGTCTGTCGTTGAGACCGACAAAACGTCATATAGGCATGAGTGACAGAGGCAACGCTCTATAAAGCCGAAATGTCATTCTAAAGGCCGATATGTACATTACTTTCTGCCGCGTAGGTACTGTAATAATTATTTATGGCTTACGTTACTCCTCCATGGTGAAAGATCCGATTTTAAAATCGGTTCAATAGTTTTCAGAGTGTATAGTTTACAAACAAACAAATCTTTTCTCTTTATAATATTATTAGTAGGTACCAACCTATTATATTAGTACTTATTAGTTTTACTTAATTAAATATTAATGAAATAAAAAACATTAAAAAAGTATGCAGCATTTTGTTCATTTGATAATAAATAGAAATAAGATACAGTCATGTACTTAATATTATAACCTAGCATACAATTACGCGTTCAATATTTTGCATGCGTGCAAAAACCTACCTGATTACAATATGGGTTATTCAAGGGGCGGACCAACAAACTTTTCACGGCCCAGCACGGTACAGAGTTAGCTAACATCCCAAGGAAGGATACTTTTTATCCCAGAAAATCAAAGAGTTCCCATGGGATTTTTAAAAACCTAAATCCACGCGGACACCATCTAGTACTTATTCCATAATTTCAATTATATTTCACAATATGAGCTAACATTATTCATATTAATAATTATTATTATGAGTCAAAATTATTATGAAATAGTTATATTTTTAATATAAATCGAACTTAACAACTTAATAATATAATTATTCATGTTACAAGTTGCAACATGATAAAACAAAGACCTTATTTACATAATGATCACTTATGCTTTAATTAATTATTTATTACTATTGTATATTTACATAAAATGTTAAATTATGATTATTTAATGAATTTTAAATGAACTTCTAAAGTGAGTGAATTTCAATAATATTGTAGTATGTAATTTAAATAAAAAAAATAAAAAAAGCTGGTATTTGCTAGTAATCATAATAATCATCGTCTGCTCGGTTTTGAAGCAAGCCAGCGTTTTTTATAAACTAGCGCTTGACATGATGCAGCCTAAGATGGAGTGCGCTTACCTAGAAGATGCCTATTCAATATTGGCTTGGTGGTAAAGGTGCTCATATTAAAAGCGCAGGCAGAGGCGGATTAAATGTCGAGATCGCCATAGGCAAGCACCTCATAAGCACCCCTCTAACAGCCATATTAAAAAAGTTACTAACCTCGAAAGAACGAGGAATCGTCTCATTGCATAGCTGGTAGTGATTATATTATTTATGTGAACGAGTGAAGAACAGCACACACTTTGTTATATTAAAGAAGAGTCAGTTTCGGTCACTCCAAGATAATATTAGTAGGGATAATTAGGTAAGCCAGCTAATGGAACTATACATGATCTCGCGCGCCCCTTTGTAACCTCGCGCCCCTATGCACGTGCCTTGTTTGCCTTAGGGATAGTCTGCCTCTGAAGTCTGAGCGCAGGGGTAAACTGATTTCGAAATAGCGTTTCATATCCTAGTGGTCCGAATTAGAAACGAGGAAGCGAATCGTTTCATACGTGTTCGTGGATTACGAACATATTTAATTAACATGATACCTATGATATAACATGGTATTCGTTAGTACTCCTCGTAGTCGTAGTAGTCGTCGTCGGCCCCGTTTTGCAGCATGGCAGCGAGAGATAGCTCGCCGCTCGCTTCAGGCACATCCGCTTCCAAATCCTCGTCGTAATCTTCTGCAGCATCTGTGAAGTAATCATCATAATCATCATCCAGTTATGAAACTTATAACAAAACTTCAATGTTTCACCTTACACTGGCACTGGCAGGCGTCAAATGCTACCTACATTTGACGCTAGATGGGCTATGAATCTTTGATTTCACCATAGAATTACTACCACTCACAACACAACGTCACTATTAACTCAAGCTAGCAAGGACAGTACGCGGCAGAAAGTAATGTACATCGGCCTTTCGAATGACATTTCGGCTTTGTAGAGCGTTGTCTCTGTCACTCATACCTATATGAATAAGAAAGAGGGTTAATCGTGATATGTAACCGTTTTATACAATACAATATCTTATACAAAGCCTACTGGTCTGAGAAGTCTCCAAGAGTCCGGTATAAGTACCTTGTATCAACGAGGGGGTGGGTGGCGCCGGCGTGGTGGGTGTGGGCGGGTGGAGGGTCGTGGGTGTGGGCGGCTGGGGGGTCGAGGGCGTCGGGGGGTGGGGGGTCGCGGGTGCGGGGCTGGCGGGCACCGTCGTGACTAATGGGGTCGGCTTCTTCTTCTTCTTTCTTGGTACTGGTGATGCAGGCACTGGTGTTTCTACTGGTATGGTTACTTTTGGTCTGAAAAAATTGCAACAGAATGTTTTATAAGTCTCTTTTTACATTCTAAACGTAAGTAGAATTTTTATCGATTGCCGTTGCCGTTCAAAAAGGACAGAGATCTCGCGAGGTACATCTCAGGGTCTACTTAAAGGTCGCTCTCGATTTAAAGGCAATAAAACTGTGACAAAATATCTTGCGGTGGTTAGTCAAGACTCGCATTGTCTTCAGTAAAAAAGTTAAAATACGTACTCAGTCTCCGTCTGTATAAGTTGAACAGGTGTAGCGGGCGTGGAAGGGGCACGTAACGGCGTCCCGGGTTGATCCAAACTCTTCAGTATATCGTAGTTGATCTTAGAACTCATTTTCTTTTCCACCAGCATTTTGCTATTCATAGGTATAAGTAGAAATATATGGCCAAATAGACGACCAAAGTCGTCATTAAACACAAACCTGTCTCCAATCTCCATAGCATGACGGCCAATAAATGTGTGACACGGGAATCGATAAAACAGACCTCTCTCGATTTAAAGTCAATACAACTGTGACAAAATTTCTTCCTGTGGTGTCAGGACTCGCATGGTCTTTGGTAAAAAAAGTTAGAATACTTACTCAGTATCAGTCTGTACAAGTTGTGCAGGCGTAGCGGGCGTGGAAGGGGCACGTAACGGCGTCCCGGGTTGATCCAAACTCTTCAGTATATCGTAGTTGATCTTAGAGCTCATTTTCTTCTCCGCCAGCATTTTGCCGATCGCCTCTCCTGCCGTGGACGCGTTCAACGCAACCTTCTTCTTGTACGAGCCGCGTATTTTTTTCTTTTTGTCTTTTCCCTCTTCTTTTTCCCTTGCACGTAGTTCCTCTTTAACTGTGGAAATGTTCTAAATTAAAATCTAACTCGGCTGGGCAGCGTTCAGGAAGTCTCGAGATGTCTTCTTCTTCAAAATTCCTCAGTGCTTGAAGACTATAGTTTTAAAAAATTGCGCAATGCGCCTAAATTTATAAATGCAAAGCACCTAACTTTTAAAACGCTTTTCAATACTCGAGGATATCTGCAAAAATTACAAACTTACTTTTTTGGCCCTTCAAATAGTCTGCATTAATGCTATGCCACATTCTGGTCTTGTTACGCGCTTCCTCCCCGGTCATAATGAGGGAGTCTGTATAATCCTCATCGGCAGAACTGAGGAACAAGTCCTCAGCGATGTGTAAGTCTCTGCTGAACTGACGTCGGGTTTAAGGAACTTTTTACGAGCCTACATACAAGATTTTGGCTGAATACTAAAATGTTGCCAAGTGTATATGCCAAATCCAACTCGGTTGGGCAGCGTTCAGGAAGCTTCGAGATGTCTTCTTTTCCAAAATTCCTCACTGCTTGAAGACCAGTTTTAGAAAAGTGTGCAAGGCGCCTAAATTGATAAACGCAACCTCGAGTAAATCTACAAAAATTATAAACTTACTTTTTTGGCCCTTCAAATAGTCCACATTAATGCTATGCCACATTCTGGTCTTGTTGCGCGCTTCCTCCTCGGTCATGATGAGGGAGTCTATATAATCCTCATCGGCAGAACTGAGGAACAAGTCCTCAGCGTTGTGTAAGTCTTTGTTGAACTGTTGTTTGACGTCGGGTTTGAGGAATTTTTCATTTTTGTCTTCTTCATGTCCCAGTCCTATGACTGCTAGTTCTGGCCCTAGAAGTAGATGTATCAGAAGCTTACACTCGTTATCTAGGTATTCTATGGTGTGAAGTAGCAGCTAATGGGGTTCAGGTAACACACAGATAACTCAACTCAGAAACTCAGTGTGAAAAGAACAACACTACTCAATGTAATTTGAATGCTCGACTCGCAAGTCCACCATGGAATGTTTTAAACCTTCGAATTTAGATAACTTATGTACGACCACAATTCAATTTTACCAAAAACTCCAGAAAATCCGGTTTTATTAGGTAAGTAGGTAAAAATGATTTTTACACCTATTGGTTACAATTTATTAAATTTTAAGTGTGTCTGGCAATGCATGACGTGATTTCTAATACTATTCTGAAGAAAATATAAAAAAAATTAGACTTAAACTTGGACGAAAGATTTTATACGTCTTTGTTAGGTACCTGCTATCTGCCAAAGCCACCATGATATAAACTTCATAGTCACTGATCGTTTCTCCCTGTGTTTCGCAGAGAAACTTTTAGCTTTTATAAAATAACAAGTTTCTGGCCATCACGGGCTCTTTCTCTAAAAGTGAATCTTCTAGGCAAGCGCGCTCCAACCTAGTCTGCATCATTGCTTTTTATTAGCATGATTGTCGTCAAGAGCAAGCCTATGTTGGTTTGTCCTTCAATCACGTCGCAACGAAGCAACGGTTCGACGTGATTTTTTGCAGGGGTATACTTAATGACCTGGAAAGTGACATAGGCTACTTTTCATCCCGGAAAATCAAAGAGTTCCCACGGGATTTTTAAAAATCTAAATCCACGCGAACGAAGTCGCGGATATTGGCTAATAATTTAAAAAAAAGATATAGTTACCCAGTCCTTTCTCCAACTTGCTAGTGTCATTACTCGTGGCAGCAACGCTTTTCGACTGAACGTCTCTCGCCATTTCTCCGATCAAACTCAGTGTGTCCTGCGCTGCGAATCTAGAAGCATCCTCCGCTTCAGCCTGTGACACTTCATCTGGAGTATTAAAACAAAATCAAATCCTAGGGATTCATTCGATGCAGGCTCAAAATCAAAACACAACTATTTCAATCTAGTCCCCCTTTACCTTTGTACCAGTTTCTATCTCTGTACGCGACAGATCGATATGGCAATCGGGGTATGAGGCGGGGGGACGCCCCGCGCACTCGCACGTCACCCGCGCTCGACCGCACCGGGTTAGCGCAGGGGCTGTTCGGGTGTGCAGGGCGTTCCCTCCCCGATTGCCATCGCAACGCCGGCTCACTACTGAGCACGGGTCTCCTCTCTGAGTGAGAAGGGTTTGGCCATAGTCTACCACGCTGGCCAAGACTTCACACCCCTTTGAGAACATTATGGAGAACTCTCAGACATGCACGTTCCTCATGATGTTTTCCTTCACCGTTAAAGCAAGTGATATTTTATTACTTAAAAGTTAAAATGCACATAACTCCGAAAAGTTACAGGTGCGTGCCCGGGATCGAACCTCGACCTCAGATTAGGAGACGGACGTCCTAACCACTTGGCTATCACAGCCTTTTTTTTTAAGAAAAAGAAATACCAGCAATTGGAGTAGGTGTGGGGGGGTTCTTTCTTTTCTTTTTGCTGCAGTCTTTTTCTAGTTGAGCGTCTATTTCTCTCTGCAGTTCAGTCATTTCTTTTTCCCCATCCTCCTCTTCTAATAACTGCCAAAAAAACGAGTAATGTATATAAATACATATATAACCGCAGTTTTATAGCCTTAATAGCTCAATGATCAAAAACAGACCGAAATCAAAAATTGTCGTACCTACTAAGCTTAATTGAACGAGAAAAGTGTAATTTAATATTAGTTATGTTTTGAATGGCAAAAAAAATAACAAAGTCTGTACATAAAAGTTCAAGTTTGGTAAGGGTATCGTACCATCGTACAAGAAATAACACTCTATTTTTATTTCTTACATAGCTTATGCTACCACTTCGTCCGCGTGGACTACACAAATTTCAAACCCCTATTTCACCCCCTTAGGGGTTGAATTTTTGAAAATCCTTTCTTAGCGGATGCCTACGTTAATAATAGCTATCTGCATGCCAAATTTCAGACGGATCCGTCCAATAATTTGAGCTGTGCGTTGATAGATCGGTCAGTCAGTCAGCCTTTTATATATTAAGATTTTCGTTATGATATTCGTGATCAGAAGGCCAAAATACGTTGTTAAACCGTTCAGAGTTATCGGAGGTACCCACTTTTCAAAAGTTTATCCAAAATTGTAGAGATAATACGAGCCCACCTTCTGTAATCGAGCTTTATCCCTCTTTCTAGCTGCCTTGAACGCGGGCGGGTCCTGCTCTTCCTCCAAGTCCACGGTCATGAACTTGTCTAGGGTGAGGGCACTGGAAGGAGTTTCGCCAAACTCGAATAGATGTTTCCATGTAGTCGTCTCGTGTATTTTGACATTTCGCACTACGCCCGTTGGTGTACGCGATAAATAGAAAGGAAAAATTGTAAAGAAAAATATGAGCCCACCTTCTGTAATCGATCTTTATCCCTCTTTCTAGCTGCCTTGAACGCGGGCGGGTCCTGCTCCTCCTCCAAGTCCACGGTCATGAACTCGTCCAGGGTAAGGGCACTGGAAGGGGTTTCGCCGAACTCGAACAGACGTTTTCGTAATGTCGTCTCGTGTATTTTGACTATTCGCACCACGTCCGTCGGTGTGCGCGAGAATTCGTGAAGACGGGCTGCTATTAGGAGCGCTGGAATAAAAAAAACATGGTTTTATGTATTACAAACTAGCTGATACCCGCGACTTTGTCCACGGGGATTTAGGTTTTTCAAAATCCCGTGGGAACTCTATGATTTTGTCTTTTTAATAGAGATAGCGACCAAACGAGCAGGCGGGTCGGGTTGTTTAGTCTGTAACGTGATAGCCGGACACACCAATAAACAAACACTTTCGCATTTACGATCAGCTGATATTTTGAGAAGTAAAAAATAAAAGCTGACTTACCAGCACCACATATGCCTGAGGGTCGTCGGCCAGAGTGTATGGAGTCTCTTTTCATTCTCTGAACTAGTCGCAACGCAGTCATGCTGACCTCGTGCTGTTTGTCTTCGAACTTTAACTGTGACGCGAAACGAAGTATGTAGAGACAGGGATCTGTAACAACGTATTTTTATATAGACTTGCTATATTTTTATTGTGTGGTTGTGGTGTGACCGTTCTCTGGTAGGAGGCATCGGCCGTGGCTAGTTACCCCCCTACCGGCAAAGCCGTGCCGCCAAGTGATTTTGCGTTCCGGTAGGATGCCGTCTTCCGTGTAGAAACCAAAGGGGCATGAGTTTAATAAAAACTGTCATACCCCTTCCTGGCTGCGGGGTGATGCCACACGAGTAGATATTATAGACCAGAGGGGAAGCTTCACACTAGCTCACGCACACCACGACGTGCCACGGACGCTCCGTGCGCCCAGTTTGGCGGCAAACGGAGCGTCCGTGACATGTCGTGGTGTGCGTGAGCTGCGCTAGAGTGAGTGAACCTACAGCCAGCCGCTAGTATGAAGCTTCCCCTCTGGTCTATATATCTACTCGTGTGGTGATGCGCCTATAATATATAATTATATTTTTTTATTTTTTTTTTATTTTTTTTTATTTATTATTATAATATACCTAATTCTTTACCTACTTAATTATTCCAGGTCTTAAACTATACCCGTACAAAAATCACGTCGATTCGTTGCTCCGTTGCGACGTGATTGAAGGACAAACCAACAAACTAACACACTTTCGCATTTATAATATGGACTTTTTTGCACTGAACGTATCTATGTATATAGTATATATACCTACTTATATAACCTATATCAGTTTTATGTAGCCCAATTAATAATAAGTATAATTGTTATACTAAATTATTATTTATTAATTACTTTTAGCTCAAACGACTTGTATGGAAGATATTCTTGTTAGATATTTGTAGCAATCAAACATTTTTTATTGCATGACAGGCTTGCGATTGATAAAAGCAATATTGAAGTCTAGGTTGGAGCGCGCTTGCCTAGAAGAGGCCTATTCACTCCTGCTTTGAAGATATTTAGGGATTATTTAGGTTATTCGCAGCAGGAAACACGGAAGCCGAAAAGGCATTCCACAACTTAGCGGTTCGTATCAGAATCCATGTTACAGATTTCTACAGTGTGAATAGTTGGTAGCTGGTATTGATTACTAAAATCTAGAATTCTAATCATAAAATCTACTTAATTTGACTAAGTAATTTTCTTATTTAATTTGAAAATTATGAAACCTAGCAGTAAATAATTAGTAAAGTATTGACGCAAGGTAAGACGATTTTTATAGGCAATTTACTTAGCTATGTAAACGTCTCTGATAGTTCTTGGGATAGGTATATATTCCTTATTTATTTTCCTTTACTCTTGTATTTAGATACTGATGATGATTATTGAGTTTAGGTATTTACTTTTGCATAGACGTTATTGCAGAGACTCTGAAAGACCTTAATGCACTGCTCAATTACCTTAGCAGTTTCTCAACATGAGTAATCGTTGAGAACTCTGCACTCGAAATTGAAGACGAGTATGTAATATAGGTATAACTGAGACACACAGTCTAGCTAGGTTAGTCCAATTTCGAGAAAGAGGTTAGCCGCCCAATACAACTCGACTGGGCAGCGTTCGGGAAGCTCCGAAATTCCTCAGTGTTTGAAGACCAAAATCTTCGAACAGTGCGTTTTGCCAGTGATGACATAATATGGACCCGAGACATGGTAGCTAAATATGGGCTTCATAAGAAAGCTCAAGAGTGACTCAGCGGGTGATGGATAGAACTATGCTTGGAGTTTCTCTACGTGATCAAAACATAGAAGTGACGAGATGCGTAGGAGAACCAGAGCAACCGACATAGATAAAGGGTTGCGAACCTGAAAAAGGACTTTGGGGTCCCAGGGTTAGAATGGCGACCTCACACTGGAAAGCACAGCGTTGGAAGATCCTCCACTAAGTGGACAGACGGCCGGCGGCGCCGGCGCGGCGAAAAACCGTGGCGTATGGACTATGGAAGTCCCTACAAGCTTACAATACTATAGAATTGTTGAAACGCCCACTTGGTGGACGGACGAATTTCAAGCAAGTGGGGCTCGACAATTTCAATTCGACCCGAGGACGTGTCTTCTACAAATTCTTGCAAGATGACTTTGTCCAGCAGTGGACGTCGATTCCGAAAAAACTGCTTCAGTCATTATTACAATCTCAGTCATTTTTCTGATTGGTGGAATTTATGGTATCCTAGTTGCAAAAATGCATTGTAGCCAATAGTGAGCGAGCGTCAACCAATCAGAGCTGATTGCCATCGTTTGTAGCTGTAATTTTACCGTAATCGAGCAGCTGATCGGTCGGTCTGTCTATTGAAACAGCGATGACGATAAAGCGGAATTGAAGGTATCATTCGCTCCATCTTTAAATGATTTGAATAACCACGCAACTTGTTTTAATTGTAAAAGCGAACTAAGTAGGTAATTAGTATGCAGCCTTGTTTACCTTTCAAGTTGCTACAATGAAACACAAAATATATAAAGTACCTAGTTATTTTTAAATGTTGTACGTCAATAATATCCCTATTTACGTAGGACGATGGTTAATAAATCTATTTAAAAAATGTGGCCGGTTACACAAGTCAGTACGAAATTGTTAATAACATAAAAATCTTATACGATAAAATATGACTTGCAATAAATTTTTGATATATAGAGGCTCATTATTTATTACTTTTGAAGGTCATAGAAACATTTCATTGAGGTTTGAATAGAGTTTTGTAGCTACTATTTTGTACCTACTACTACTAAATACCTATAAAAGTTTAATTGAATGAAAAATAGTTTTACTTATTATTTATTTATTTACTAGTTTGTACGGCGAAGTAGAGTTTTTAAATGGTCCGCTAGTGGTAGAATGTCCCCGATGGGCTGATATTATCAGGGTCTTAATTAAAACCGTTACTCACAAACAAGTTAAAAGCATAAATAAGTCAATTAGGACTTTTTAGGGTTCCGTAGCCGAATAGCAAAAAACGGAACCCTTATAGATTAGTCATGTCTGTCTATCTGTCTGGATGTATGTCACAGCCACTTTTTTCCGAAACTATAAGAGCTATACTGCTGAAACTTGGTACGTAGATGTATTCTGTGAACCGCATTAAGGTTTTTATGCAAAAATAGAAAAAAAAACAATAAATTTTGGGGTTCCCCATAGTTAGAACTGAAACCCAAAAATTTTTTTTCTTCAAACCCATACGTGTAGGGTATCTATGGATAGGTCTTCAAAAATGATATTGAGGTATCTAATATCATTTTTTTCTACACTGAATAGTTTGCGCGAGATACACTTCCAAAGTGAATGTGCCCCCCCCCCCCCTGTAACTTCTTAAATAAGAGAATGATAAAACTAAAAAAAATTTGATGTACCTACATAGCCATGCAAACTTCCACCGAAAATTGGTTTGAACGAAATCTAGTAAGTAGTTTTTGATTTATCGTGCAAAATGTCGATAAAATACGATTATACTACGGAACTTTATTTGTAACCACTTCATAACAAACTAACTTATTATAATTTAATTTAATGTAATTACTAACCTAACTAACTCCCGCACAAAATTAAATAGATACAATGTAAATGAGTGAACACTTAATAGGCATATGTACAAACTAGAAATAAGTAGCTAAGTAAAAATGTAAAAGCTGTTTGTGTTCCATTAAAAAAAAAAAAAAAAAAAAAAAAAAAACCCTCAGTGCGCGAGTCTGATTCGCACTTGGCCGGTTTTTTGCTTTAAACTTGTAGGCGTTGGCACTTACAAAATCAACGATCCATGCTAATAATATAAATGCGAAAGTGTATCTGTCTGTCTCTCAATCTGCATACTTACTATCTATGTTTTCACGGCCTGTTACGTTTAGCCAATTTTGACCAAATTCGGTGCATATGCCACTTTTGATACCCGAAAATTAAAAAGTTCCAACGGCATTTTGAAAAACCCTCACACCGGAATTCAAAGTCAAGATAGGGGCTTCTTTAGAGGACGCTTTAGATAACATTTGTCATACACAACCTCAATGCATTGCGTAAACGTTGAATATGACACATGTCGTTTGAATCGTCCTCTAAAGAAGCCCCTATCTAGACTTGACTATGAATTCCAGTGTAAACCCACGTGGACAAAGTTGCGGTCATCACCTAATTAATACAGAGATAGCTTGCATCATGATACAGACTACTTTTTATCCTGGAAAAATCAAGGAATTCTGATGGGATTTTGAAAAACCCAAATCCGAAGTCGCGGGCATCATCTAGTGAAAAATAAATATTAACTTCACAAAATCTTCGAGTTTCACCGAGTAAATATTGTATGGTTATGTAGGTCAAGGCAAACCCAGACCCCACCAGTGCCAATTGAAAGACCGAGTTAAAAATAGACCCCGCACGATCTGAATATTAATTATAATCATCGGGATACAGTTCTGCTGACCGTGATTATATGTTTAGGTCTACACTTTTAGACTTGCAGCAGTGCAAGTGCAGTATGCCTTAAAAAAATAGTAGTCAATGTTAAAAGTTTTGCTTGCGCGCTTATTCACTCCTGCCTTGAAGGTATTTAGGTTATACCTACTTGACAGGAAACACACGGGCGCCGGAAGGGCATTTCATACCTTAGCGGTTCGTATCAGAAACATTTCGTACGCGTAGATTGGATGTCGACCACATAACGGTGCCAACTTTCAAG
Source organism: Maniola hyperantus (assembly GCF_902806685.2). NCBI lineage: Eukaryota > Metazoa > Arthropoda > Insecta > Lepidoptera > Nymphalidae > Maniola > Maniola hyperantus. The sequence goes on from NC_048553.1 coordinate 9,823,570, forward strand.
GTGTCTGGCTGTTCAGTGGTTTAAGATATAAGCAGGCGGTACTTAGCAGAAGTCCATGATACAGCTAGGATCAGATAAAACTGTTAAGCTTAGCGTGCAGCAAGTATTCTGAACTGCCCGCCCGCCTTCCTACTACCACCCAACACCACACAGATTTTCCAATACACACTCAAACAGCCGGAGCATCCTCAGGAGATATTGGATCTGCAATCATCATCATCATAGTTATCAACTGATAGATCCGTGGGAACAGCTGGACTTAAACTACTTGAAATGTATATTTCACGCAGGTAGCCCTAAAGTAGCCCTACTTTTCTTTGATTTCACGTCACCATAACCTATATTTGACATATCGTCGATTCAGGATCAAACCGAGAGTTCCCTCACTCTAGTTCAATCTGATTGTAGTGTCAACGTCTCCTGAGAATGCCTCGGTGTCGGAAATATTTCCATGGACCTGGTTTTCCTTTACACGACGGAATGCATAAAAACTGCAAAAAATACAATACAATTTAACCATTTTGAAATCAGGCAAAAATAATCGCATCAAGCAAAGTTAACTCTTTCAAAATGAATTGAAGGTTTTTTAAAAGTTTACTCGCATTTAAACCTGTTGGTTGGCCCAGACCGAAATGCAACCAGTTTCTGAGACGTTGCCATTTAGGACAAAGGAATAATGTGATATTTTGAGACCGCACCGCTCCTCGGCACATTTTATTTGCAACTGAATTTGAAAATGCTGTTATAGGTAGTATTATACTTAACTAGCTTCTGCTCACGACAACATCCGCGTGCACTACACAAATTTGAAACCCTTTTTTTCACACATTTAGGGGTTGAATTTTCAAAAATCCTTTCTTAGCGGATGCCTACGTCATAATATCTAATTTTCAGCCCGATCCGTCCAGTAGTTTGAGCTGTGCGTTGATAGATCAGTCAGTCAGTCAGTCAGTCAGTCACCTTTTCCTTTTATATATTTAGATACATACTTAGTTTTAGGTGCTTTGAAGGTTTTCGTACCACCGTTGGCTCACTATTGAGCACGGGTCTCCTCCTCACCTCCTCCTCAGATTAGGGCGGATTTTTTATTCAGGAATAAATTAACAATTTTGTAGAAACTCTGTCAAAATTTATTTATTCCTCAGTTAATAATATTAAAATTAGTTATATTATGACGATTGAAAAACTGGTGCTTAGTTTAATAAATGTCAGTATATGTATATTATTTATCTAAATATATAAAAGGAAAAGGTGACTGACTGACTGACTGACTGACTGACTGACTGACTGACTGATCTATCAATGCACAGCTCAAACTACTGGACGGATCGGGTTGAAATTTGGCATGCAGATAGCTATTATGACGTAGGCATCCGCTAAGAAAGGATTTTTGAAAATTCAACCCCTAAGGTGGTGAAATAGGTGTTTGAAATGTGTGTAGTCCACGCGGACGAAGTCGCGAGCATAAGCTAGTTAATAATCTATAGTAGATGACGAATGATGATGCAGTCAATACTTTAAGCAAATATGACACTCGCCTAAGTCCACAGCTAAATATCTGGGAATACTTCGTTGCATCAAAAATGACCAAAGATTCTTTCACACAGAACACTAGAGGTTTCCCAATGAAGAGATTAGATATATTCAACGAAGCAAGAAAAGAGTTAAAATTATGCAAGCACCGATATTAAGACCGATGTTATCTGAAGCATGATATTTGCATAGTCAACAATCTCTTGCACATAAATAGTTAGGTATTAAAGAAGTTTCACAATTAACTACTTTCTAATTTCCTTACGTAGGTACACCGCACATTTTACGTTTAACTGGTTTTAATGAAATATATTTGTATAGTCTATGCTTAATCTGGGATAGACTAACCATAGACTATACACATCCAAGGGTGGCTGTTTCAGGATGGATAAACGGAATAAGAGGTCAGAAATCATTAGTGAATTTGCTCGTGGAATATTCAACATTATTTTAAGAAAATATAAGTCTCTGAAATAGTCAATATACAGATATAATATTATACAGATATATTGACTATTTCAGAGACTTATATTTCCTTAAAATAATGTTGAATATTCCACGAGCAAATTCAATAATGATTTTTGATCGCTTATTCCGTTTATCCATCCTTACAGCCACCTTTGGATGTGTATAGTCTATGCTTAGTCTATCCCAAAGCATAGACTTATACAAATTCCGTAAATAAGGTACGACCATTGATTTATTAACTACACGACAATGAGGATTAACTGTTTTCTCAGCTGGTATAGGGATCTCAGTCATCTAATTGATATTTATTTTATTTGTAATTGTCTTATGGGCTCAATTCTGACTACAATGCAATAATATGGTATGGTAACCTGGACCTGTTGGGGGTGATTTTCAATTTACACTTATATAAAACCTGAAAGATCGTATAGTGGTTCTTACTTCTTATGCATTGCTAATTTAAATAGCAAACTACTGTAAATCTGTCAGCTGGTCTGTGGTGAGCAAATAAATCTGATTTAAATATTAATGCATTAAAATGCATCATTATATATTTTTTGTATAAGTAATGATATTATCTGACGTTAATATTCATAAATAAGTCTCAAAGACTAGGTACTGTTATTACTATTATGATTGGTAGGTACTATTAAAAATTAAATTATATCCTTGATATTTTTATGTGTCTACATATTTTAAGAGGAGTGTATTCTGAGCGCATTTTTATAGATATCTGACAAATCACAGACACAGATATTAATTTGTAGAGCGTGACTACAAAATTTCATTGATTTTAATTAGTTATTAATATTCAAACCAGGATCAAACTTTGTTTGTACGAAGCTCGCTTCGAATACTTAATGGGTCGAAATAGGTATCAAATATTATGTATCATGGAGTTGCTCAGAGTAATATGTACGTGGCAGGAAACGCAGATGTCGGAACTCAGAAGGGAAACACGGTCGTAGGCAACCTTAACGGTTTGTATCAGAAACTCAGAGCTAATGGGCAGATTACACCTACCGAGTACAGTGGCGAGTCAGTGTCCTCGGCCGAGTACTCGGTTGGTATAAACACTTTTACGAGTGCAATTTCGCCAATTTCTCATGGGCAGATTCCACCTACCGAGTAGTGAAGCGAGACAGTAAAATGTCACTCGGCCGAGACAGTGCTGTGGTGGCCGTTTATACGTATTTCGAAATTGCGCCGAGCAGTCGTAAGTGTTTATACCAACCGAGTACTCGGCCGAGGACACTGACTCGCCACTGTACTCGTTAGGTGTAATCGTACCATCAGCCACAGCACTGTCTCGGCCGAGTGACATTTTACCGTCTTGCTTCACTACTCGGTAGGTGTAATCTGCCCATTACATACAGATTCATAGAAACTATAGGTGTCGCTTACAGTTTGCGGTTGCCTGCAGCCCATCTCGGACTTGTACCTTTAAAGTTATAATTTGGCCAATTGTGTGGGTGGCGGTGGCAATAAACGGGACTAGACTACCTATAGGGCGATTGTCTACAACCTGCATCAATCATTATTACAATCTCAATTGTTCTGATAGGCTGAATTCGTGCGATTCTTGTTGCAACAATGCATTGCCATGCAACCATGCATGCCAATAGTGAGCTAACGTTCTAACCAATCAGAGATGATTGAGATCGTGACATTGTAGCTGTCATTCTCCCGCAATCGCGTAGCAGGTTTAATCAAGTCGTATTAAATATGGATGTTTCTTTTTTACGTAAGAGGTCGATAGGGCATTAACACAAGTCGGATGTTCAATCACATACTATAAGGTCAAATCTACATAGAGGTATTATGCAACGTCTCGCTTATAGCATGCTCATTTGTTTGTATCGAATACACATAGAAATGAAACCGGTTGAATAACAACCTTTCACATAATTTAAGTATGTAGGTAATTAAGTATATCGAACAAATTATTTATTATAGACACATACGAAAAATATACATCTACCTAATCGTGTTTTTATATAACGCATTCAAAAATTTACTAATATTAATTTTGTTTCGTGACTGCAATTTGAAAATTCTATAATAGATATACCGTTAACTTTGACCACCCAAAAAAGCAAAGTGGGATGCACAAGTGATTATGCATACCTTCATGATAATAAAGTCAAATGTAAAATAGTCCAAAGTTAAATAAGCCCTGACTTGTGCAATGCATTTTGCATTTATTAGAATAGATTTATATTTTCAAATAAACTTTTACAAATCAAAATATATATTTTAATTTGACTGACAGTCAAAGTCTAACCTCCCGTTCCCATTATCGTTTGTCGGGCCCGGATTTAAATCGGATGTTCCAGTGGCAGAACATTTTATATGAAGCTATTCACAATTGTCGGAAATCGATTTTGTGTCAAAAAGTATTGCCACTGGAATATCAAGCGACAAACGACAAGTGGGAACGGGGGGTAACGGTAACCGTAACGTAGCTTTAACCGCATGGACTAAGACTTAATGGACTAAGAGCCAGCGCGTGCCAGACCTTCATTAAGTTCGCTCTCTATAAAAAAGAGGAGGTACCTTTTCTCTATATAAGACTTAGGTAACTTAAGTAGTCAATAAAAAAAAAAAAATTAGATAGCAAGCCTGCAATCTGCTACCAATAATAAATAATTAAATGCTCGAGTATGGTCAAACTATGCGTGGAACTCAACATGTCCATTACATAATATATACCATTCATACTATTATTTACATAAATAATAATATGTAACAGTGTAATTTAAATGTAGGGCAATTATTATTGAAAGCAATCTATTCTAGAAGAACGGGTCGTGGATCAACGCGTTGTTTTACAAAAAACAATGAAGACTTATTTTGTAACCTCTTTATTCTAGGTAGTATCACACGTGCGTATATTATACTAGCTTATGCTCGCGTTTTCGTCCGCGTGGACTACACAAATTTCAAACCCCCATTTCAACCCCTTAGGGGTTGAATTTTCAATGCCTACGTCATAATAGCTATCTGCATGCCAAATTTCAGTCCGATCCGTCCAGTAGTTTGAGCTGTGCGTTGATAGATAGTTAGTCAGACAGTTAGTCAGTCAGTCAGTCAGTCACCTTTTCCTTTTATATATTTAGATATATATGCCTAACGCGACATTTATCAGCCTGCATACGTCTACCGTTCGACATAAGCGTTTATAGTGCGTATTCCTTCATATTCGTTAGCCCTTGCGAAATATTAGCTACTTCAAGATTTATTCAACGTAATTTGGTAATTTCAACACCTTATTTACATACAATTAACCGTAATGGCCTTACAATTTTATTAACCCCATGTAATTGCTCAAATTAACGAACGCAATCATTTGATAGGTACTACGAGTATTTCCTTAGTTCCTATACTAAACCTAGTTCTCACGCTCACGCATGAGAAAATCTATAGACGCGTGTGAATTTATGTTTGCTAACATTCAGGAACCTCTTTTGTCACCTTTGATTTCTCATGAGAAAATTTCAGCAAATTATGCGTAGGTAGCTACTCTATTTGCAAATGCATCATCATCAACTCAACGCTGGCAATTGGCATACTACTGAGCACGGGTCTCTTTTCAGAACGAGAAGTGAGAGGCGTTTGGCCATAGTCCACTACGCTGGCCAGGTGCGGATTGGCAGACTTCACACACCTTTAAGAACATTCTGGAAAACTCTCAGGCATGCAGGTTTCATTTTTCAAGATTTTTTTTTTTTTGAAAAGGAGTCAGGACTCTCAATGAAATAAAGAATACTGCCCAGAGAGATCAAAATACAACACCTGCTAATTGATAATCAAATCAAATTAAGTATAATTATAATATTCATATAAATAGTATTGAAATGGGTTTATTAAAATATATTTACATACAAAATATTCGTGAATCTTTTGTCCACGATTTTGTGAAACCTGATTTTATAGAATTCATATTAAACCTTTTTGTAATTTTTGACTCGTAGACACCCCCCCAACTCTATCTAATCTTTATAAAATATTTCTTGGCGGTCAAAGGAAGTAATGAAATAATTTAAATTACGGACACTTAACTTATTGCTATGCTAATATATACTCGTATGAGAAGATAATTGTCTACTCTAGTGTCTGCAGAATAAGGTATTTAAAAATTCCGAGGAATATTTAAATTTTCAACGATAAAAAGTCTAGTCTATTTTTTATGTAATTAATTAGGAACACTACCATACACGTATTTTACTTATCTTTTCTATAACTTATCTTATATTTTATTTATCTCCGTACTATATTTCATAATTTTTAGGGTTCAGTACCTCAAAAGGAAAAACGGAACCCTTATAGGATCACTTTGTTGTCTGTCTGTCTGTCTGTCTGTCTGTCTGTCTGTCTGTCCGTCTGTCGGTCAAGAAACCTACAGGGTAATTCCCGTGGACCTAGAATCATGAAATTTGGCAGGTAGGTACATCTTATAGAACTGACATTTGGGGAAAAATCTGAAAACCGTGAATTTAGGGTTAGATCACACAAAAAAAAAAAATGTGGTCATAAACTAATAATTAGTATTTACAACTTTCGAAGTGAGTGACTATATCAAATGGGGTATCATATTATGTAAGGTCTTCACCTGTACATTCTAAAACAGATTTTTATTTATTTTTAAGCATCATAGTTTTTGAATTATCGTGCAAAATGTCTAAAAAATACGACTGTATTACGGAACCATCGTCGCGCGAGCCTGACTCGCACTTGGCCGGTTTTTTTTACGGATGGAATGAATCCCGTGGTATCTCTTTGATTTTCCGGGATAAAAAGTAGCCGATGTCCGTCCCCGGGATGTAAGCTAACTTTGCACCAAATATCATGAAAATCAGTTAAACAGAGACACTTTCGCTTTTAAAATATTAGTATGGAAGTATGGATTTTAAGTTGGATTAGGTATTATAATTCAACAGAATACAAAATATTTTCCATTTTATATTCCTCAGTTAAGACCCCAAAATCGATTTTAATTAAGTGATAGATGCACTAAACACGGGCACATTATCGAGTAAATATTGTGTGAATTATTTATACAAAGTAAATATTTGGGCTACTCTAGGAATGCCATGATCGCCTTTTGCAATATGGCAAGGTCGTTATGATACACGGATTATTACAAATCGATTCATATTCATGATTTGAGCAACAATAAAAAAAATTGTTTAAACACTGCGCATGAGATCAAATATACTTCTAGACTAGATTGGGGGATTCCAACATCAATGAGATTATATATCTACGCATGAATTTTCTTTGTCAATCGTAACGTAAATATGTGATATAAGAAAATAAGGCGTATTGTATGAAAGATCTGATAAATCTACACCCTATTACTACCTTATATTATAAATAAGAAAGTGTGTTTATTTGTTGGTTTGTCCTTGAATCACGCCGCAATGGAGCAACGGATTTTCGTATTTTTTGATGGGTATAGTTCAAGACCTTGAGAGTGACAGGCTACTTTTTGTTTTACTAATTTAAGAATTCCTAAGGGATTTTAAAAAGCTAAAGCGAATTCGCGGAGCTCGTTACTAAATAGTGCAATTATTATTGCATTACTTTATCGTAATGCAAACTGCAATAAGATAAATTGCTTTCCTACCTTGGCTGGCATTGGTTAAGTAGGTAGGTATTTTGGCTGGTTCACATCCTGCATGGACCACAGAATATAATATAATCGTACCTACTAGGTACTACAGAATATATTAAGTAGAGCTAAATTATTAGAGTAATTTTTTGTAATACTTAAAACTTTTAATATACCAATGAATGGTATGAAATACCATTTTGAATATTTTTCACATCTTACATCTTTGTTATATTTCTATTGTTTTGGTAAGAATATTTAACTTAACTTTGAATGGTACCCTAGTATATTCACTTCAGTGTATTTTCAATGGTTAGCAGGGAAGGCCGTCAATAGTAGGTTTGAACTTTGAATTTACCAGAAATTCAGTGAAAACTAAACGAAACTTCGGCAATACTCTACTACTAGCTTATGCTCGCGCCTTCGTCCGCATGGACTACTCAAATTTCAGACCCCTATTTTACCCCCCTTAGGCGTTGAATTTACAAAAAACATTTCTTAGCGGATGTCTACATCATAATAGCTATCTGCATGCCAAATTTCAGCTCGATCAGTCCATTAGTTCGAGCTGTGCGTTGATAGATCAGTCAGTCAGTCAGTCGCCCTTTCTTTTTATATATTTAGATTTAACTTTTGTATTCAAACTCTCAGTATCTAGATAAACAGGGACAGTAAAATAAAAATAATAACAAGTATCTCAAACGCAAATATTTCGCAATTTTTGGAATTCGGATGTCCTCATGTTGTAGTCCAAATCAAAATAGAAGTGCAAAACTATTTTGCAGGTCCAATTACCATATCAGTAATCAGTAGGGGTTTTTCTTTAGATTCAAGGTCTGCAGTGTATTAAGATTTATTATTGGTTATTATTAATTATGGCTTGCGATATCTGAAATGATTTATCGATTGTTTTATCACTAGGCACATGCCATTTAATCGGTTAACTAGCAATGTATCATTCATTACGAAATCAAGGTACCTATTGCAAAGGTGGTGATAGAGTTATAGTAAACTATTAATCAGTAATCCTCATCCTCGTTAGAGCCTCAATAGCTCAACGGTTAAGGGGAAACTGAACTCCGAAAGGTCGGCGGTTCCCACCTATCCGTTGCACTATTGTCGTACCCACCTCTAGCACAAGCTTTACGCTTAGTTGGATTGGAAAGGGGGATATTAGTCTTGACTAATATGGTTAATATTCTGCTTAGTGGGAAAGAAATTTTCGAGCGTTCGCCACCATACTCTATGGGCCATCATTTGATTTTAGCCACTTCCTGCCATCTCCTTAAGGTGACGACGGTCCAGCAGCGGGCTGGAGGCTGTATCTACACTACAGAAGACATCTGCCCTAGTGATCATCGATTGTACAATAGACTTTATTTTTAATGCGTACATTTACTCGACTGAGTTTGTCGTTGGCTTCTTCTCAGACCAGGGTGCGTTTGGAGCTCTCGCTTTAAGTATTACTAATTAATTAAGCAGTACTAATTAATTGAGTAGAACTAATTAATTCATCATCATGATCAACCCATCACCGGCTCACTACAGAGCACAGGTCTCCTCTCAGAGTGAGAAGGGTTTTGGCCATAGTCTACCACGCTGGCCAAGTGCGGATTGGCAGACTTCACACACCTTTGAGAACATTATGGAGAACTCTTAGGCATGCAGGTTTCCTCACGATGTTTTCCTTCACCGTTAAAGCAAATGATATTTTAATTACTTAAAAACGCACATAACTCTGAAAAGTTAGAGGTGCGTGCCCGGGATCGAACCCCCGACCTCCGATTGGAAGGCGGACGTCCTAACCACTAGGCTACCACAGCTTTTTTTAATTAAGTAGTACTAATTAATTAAGTATTAAACTTGCCACCATTACCTTACAAATTCAACAATCGACAACCAATGCCTAACTCCTAATAATTTGAATAAATGCTTTCATTTGAGTGCACGGCCTGCCGCCTGCCCACTGCCACTCCCGCTGACTAATCCTTTAGGATTAACTCTATTTGTTTTCCCAAGCGATTCTTAACCTTAACGATGAACCAGAACAGATAATAACCAAACAGTTTAGTTTTGTTTGCCGTCGAGTATCAAATTGATTACAATTTTTTCGAGGCCAAAACAATTTGTAGAGCTACATGAACGATTGACCTTTATTGTCGTAAAATATCACAATCGGCCTAGATTTACCAAAATGAACAAGATGTTTTTACCCATTTTATAATATAAGTGTTTTAAACTGGATAAGTTAGCTTTTTTTAGGGTTCCGTACCTCAAAAGGAAAAACGGAACCCTTATAGGATCACTTTGTTGTCTGTCTGTCTGTCTGTCTGTCCGTCTGTCTGTCAAGAAACCTACAGGGTACTTCCCGTTGACCTAGAATCATGAAATTTGGCAGGTAGGTAGATCTGATAGCTGACATTTGGGGAAAAATCTGAAAACCGTGAATTTAGGGTTAGATCACACAAAAAAAATTAAATTGTGGTCTCATGACCATTAGACCACTAATAATTAGTATTTTCAACTTTCGAAGTGAGTGACTATATCAAGTGGGGTATCATATGAAAGGTCTTCACCTGTTCATTCTAAAACAGATTTTTATTTATTTTTATGCATCATAGTTTTTGAATTATCGTACAAAATGTCGAAAAAATACGACTGTAGTACGGAACCCTCATTGCGCGAGCCTGACTCGCACTTGGCCGGTTTTTTCAATCTACCTAGGTAATAGGCCCGACGTCTCAACACAAGCTGAGTGGCCTATCTGTTCGTGGTGTTGCACTGCTGTACAGGACGATATTGCCTACACCATGTATATGATACCTCGAATAAACATTAATCTATTTTAATTATGTCATTTTTAGAAGGTAGGTAAAGTTCGCGACAGGTCGACATGGCAAACGGGGTGGGGGCGTCCCCCCCCCGCACGATTTACCTCATACCCCGATTGCCATGTCAACCTGCCGCGAACTATACAACACAAACGTGTATATACAACAAAAATAAGTGTGGTCCAAACACGCGTACCCTATCATATTATGCCATTAGGGAGGTCCAGTGAACTCATTCAATTATTTTGCCATAAGACATGAGCACAACATGAGTTCCAATGTCCACCTCCCACGTCTATCATCACAGATACTCAATGAAAGCAAATTAGAAGAAGCTAAAAAATCTATACGTAATTTCGACGGAATAACGAGTGACGACATATATACCTACGAACAAAGCGATCTAATAAAAAGCTCTGAAAACGGTCTGCGACCTTGGGAGAAGAAGCTTAGTGAAGGGATTGCGGCACAGGAGACAGGATACCTAGGCAATTATCGGAAATAAAAAGTCAGGTCTAGTCCCGTGCCTGTTTGAGGTTGTATATTTATTCCTCCTTACCGGCGGAGCCTGCGCGGTACGCATACTAAACAGGTTTGATTTGTGCGTTCGCTCCACCATCGTGCATAATGATCGCATCGAGACACAAACAATACAATAAAGCTGAGATTTTGTTTTACTTTATCATGACTTAGATACTGAATCAATCCTGCAGCCAATTCCGTAACTCACGGGCTGTGTAATTTATTTCATTTCATTTATTATTCATGCATTCCAATATTGATTATATAAATAATTATTAAACAATTATTTTTATAATTACAATATTGAAACCCCGTTGGGGCACAGCAAATTTAGCAGGGAGACGGCGCTTATTAATCGTCGAGTAGATAGTCATTTATTTTGTAGTCCTACCTAGGCTTTTTCGATTAGGAATTTTTTTAATGCATCAATGAACGCTATATTATTCTCAATTTTTTTTTATGTGGTCAGGAATTTTATTATAAATTTTCGAACGAATCGAGTTGGGACCCTTACTGTGTATTTTTAGTTTAGAGCTTGGCACGAGCATATTAAGTTTACGCGAAGGAGTTCATAATAACGCGACACGTCTTCCAGTTTTGTGAAGTTTTGTGGTTTTATTTGTTTGGTTTGTGTGGTTAAATTTATTTGTGGAATACGGAAAGTATCACTGAAATAACTCTCTGCTGGACGGTTTGAGCTGTTTGGCATCAAAATAGCTATTATAACGTTAAATGTAGATATATCCGCTAAGAAAGGATTTTTGAAAATTCAACAGGGTGTAAAATAGGGGTTCGAAATTTGTATAGTCCACGCGGAAGTGTGGGGCATAAGATAGCATTGTATTAGCTAACTCCGGTCACCAACTTAGATGACATCATGAGCACTGAATCCCGATAGTCACCAATAGGGGTTATGGACACCGTTGCACAGTGATTGTACCTTGGATGAATAACTCTATGGATTGTACAGTTGTTAGAGACATATGTCAGACATTTAACTTATATTTTCTTCTATATTTATATTTAAAACTGTTCTCATTTTGATTCCGATTTTAAAAACCTAATTCCACGCGGACGAAGTCGCGGGCATCAGCTAGTATTATAATAATCTCTTGGTTCATCTTAAACTGCATCTTCCATCAGATGAAATCCTAGATAAATACAAAAACTAACAATTAAAAGAAAACTTAATTTATTACGGCATTGTCATCACCAAGCTCTGTCTTCGCAGTAGTTTTAGATCTTTTCCTTTACTCAAGGCTATTCTTAATTACAGTAGTCACAAGATAGCCTATAGGAATAAACAATTGTGTAATTAGGATTGATTGGTATGACCTTGTTCTGTTACTAACTAAACTTGTGTCGGTTTGCTATTTCTCTAATCTCTACCGTACCTCAATATAAAGTGGGTCTATCATTGCGTTGCAAAATATGATCAGCAAAATTTTGGGCATGAAAAATTAAGTACTAATTAATCTCTATAATCTTGTCTAGTTTAGTCCTATAAAAATAGTAATTTTAGATTTGTATGCACATAAATGAAGTTATCGATATCGATCCAATAGAACCAAAATAATATAAGCTCGACTCTTTCACGAGCGAAGTTGCATCCAAAAGTTACTTAGTTAAGTAAGAGTAACAACTAAAATGCTTGCACATAGAAAAACTGAGATATCCTAATTGCTAACGCAACAGTGCAGATAAAGACCTGTTTCAAAGTTAGTAATCGTAATACTTTAAAGTTACATCACACTAATATTATTATAAAGGAGAAAGTTTGTGTGTGTGTGTGCATGTATGTGTGTGTGTGTGTGTATGTTTGTTACACTTTCACCCAAAAGATACATGAGGGATTTGGCTGAAATTTGGAATATAGATTATATACCCTGGATTAACACATAGGCTACTTTTTAAAATCAATTAGTTCCCACGGGATTTTTCAAAAATCTATATCCACGTGAACGAAGTCGCGGGCATCAGCTAGTATTACAATAAAAGTGATACATCTTCTTATTTTGATTTGTGGCTTTCAGTAAGTGATACATCATGCAGAGGCTCGATTACGGTAAAATTACAGTTGCAATGTCACATGACACAATATGACATGAATGAAGCGAAAATTCCAGATTCTTTCATCGAAATCGGTTTAAAAGAACCAAATACAAGCTCGACCCAAATATGGGCGAGGTTGTAGGCAAAAGCTTATTTTAAGTAAGAGTATAAGTATCGCAAATTGCTAGTGCGCGTGGCCGCTATTTAATTGACGTCAGCACTATACTGAAGTTTCGAGCTGATGGTATATTTTTATTTCGGCTGACGTCAAAATGACGTCATTTCGATGTTACTGAGACATGGTTCCAGCGCAATAGCAATTTGCGGGACTTTTCCTTAATCTAAATATATAAAAGGAAAAGGAGACTGACTGACTGACTGATCTATCAACGCACAGCTCAAACTACTGGACGGATCGGGCTGCAATTTGGCATGCGGATAGCTATTATGACGAAGGCATCCGCTAAGAAAGGATTTTTGAAAATTCAAACCCTAAGGGTGTGAAATAGGGGTTTGTAATAATGTGTAGTCCACGCGGACAAAGTCGCGAGCATAAGCTAGTCTAAATATATAAAAGGAAAAGGTGACTGACTGACTGAATGACTGATCTATCAACGTACAGCTCAAACTACTGGACGGATCGGGCTGAAATTTGCAATGCAGATAGCTATTATGACGTAGGCATCCGCTAAGAAAGGAATTTTGAAAATTCAACCCCTAAGAGGGTAAAATAGGGGTTTGAAATTTGTATAGTCCACGCGGACGAAGTCGCGAGCATAAGCTAGTAACAACTAAAATGAAAAACTGCGACATCCTAATGCAACAGTGCCTGTTTCAAAGTAAGTAGATAATCGTAATACTTTATGCTTTAAAGTTACATATTACTGTGACATTACGATAAAAGTGTGACATCATACACTTTCTCGATTCACTTGCTCCGCTGGAGACAGGTGTCCCTCCGACCTTGCGTAAGAGCCGTTCTTGTGCGGACGAACATAGCACGATTCTCAATTTCTCAGTCGAGATTGTATGCGCGCGCGCATAGTACCGTCAACCCGCTATAAAATAATTCTAGTCAAACTGAAAGAGTTTCTGTGATCTGTGTTGTGACTTGTGTGACTATTTGTAACGGACATGCTTGAGATCAGTGCTAAAGGATGAGATGAAGGGGAGAGCCACGCGTTCGCACAGGATATTGCCTGTTATATTGGGGAAAATATTTTGGCGCTGGGTCTTCACTAAGGCCGACTTAGTGTTTTTCATTTACCGGTTGGTACATTTTTCAAAAACGTCAAATACGTGCATATTCAACTTTTTATATCCATCTTGTAAAATGTTAGTTCACGTTTTGCTATAAAAAATCCAGTTTTAGTAATTAAAATAATAATAATAATAGACGAGACAAGAATATTACGTTCTAACTAAATACGTACTGAAATTAGGTAGAAAAGTTACTATATTATAGTAGTAGCTTGAAGTTATAAAGAGCTATTAGTGCTAAAGGGGAGAGCCACGCTCGCCCAGGATATTGCCTGTTATATTGGGGAAAATTATTTTGGCGCTGGGTCTTCACTAAGGCCGACTTAGTGTTTTTCATTTACCGGTTGGTACATTTTTCAAAAACGTCAAATAGGTGCAAATTCAATTTTTTATATCCATCTCGTAAAACTTTACTACACGTTTTGCTATAAAAATCCAGTTTTAGTAATTAAAATAATAATAATAATAGACGAGACAAGAATATTACGTTCCAACTAAATACGTACTGAAATTAGATAGAAAAGTTACAAATTTATAGTAGTAGCTCGAAGTTATAAAGAGCGATTAGTGCTAAAAGATGAGTTAAAGGGGAGAGCCACGCGTTCGCCCAGGATATTGCCTGTTATATTGGGGAAAATATTTTGGCGCTGGGTCTTCACTAAGGCCGACTTAGTGTTTTTCATTGACCGGTTGGTACATTTTTCAAAAACGTCAAATAGATGCAAATTCAATTTTTTATATCCATCTCGTAAAACTTTACTACACGTTTTGCTATAAAAATTCAGTTTTAGTAATTAAAATAATAATAATAATAGACGAGACAAGAATATTACGTTCCAACTAAATACGTACTGAAATTAGATAGAAAAGTTACAAATTTATAGTAGTAGCTCGAAGTTATAAAGAGCGATTAGTGCTAAAAGATGAGTTAAAGGGGAGAGCCACGCGTTCGCCCAGGATATTGCCTGTTATATTGGGGAAAATATTTTGGCGCTGGGTCTTCACTAAGGCCGACTTAGTGTTTTTCATTGACCGGTTGGTACATTTTTCAAAAACGTCAAATAGATGCAAATTCAATTTTTTATATCCATCTTGTAAAACGTTACCTACTACATGTTTTGCTATAAAAAATCCAGTTTTAGTAATTAAAATAATAAGAATAATAAACGAGACGAGAATATTACGTTCTAATTATTATTAATTCTATTAAAAATTACAATAAGTTAGTAGTAGTTGGAAGTTATAAAGAGCTAGCTGATGCCCGCGACTTCATCATCGTGGATTTAGTTTTTAAAAATCCCGTGGGAACTCTAGGTATGATTTTCCGAGATAAAAGTAGCCTACGCTACTCTCTTAAAATACACCCAAAACTCACGTCGACCCGTTGCTTAGTTACAACTTGCAACGTGATTGAAGGACAAACCAATAAACACACTTTCTTATTTATAATACGAGTACTGATTAGCATATTTATCTAAAAGCATGTAATCTATGAATCTGTGTATATATAAAAGGAAAAGCTGACTGACTGACTGATCTATCAACGCTCAGCTCAAACTACTGGACGGATCGGGATGAAATTTGGCATGCATTTTTTAAATGAGTGTAGTCAAGTCATAAACTAGTAATGTATGAGGCACTTTTTAGGGTTCCGTACCTACCTCAAAAGGAAAAAAGGAACGCTTATAGGATCACTTCGTTGTCTGTCTGTCGGGTCTGTCAAAAAACCTAGAGGGTACTTCCTGTTCACCTAGAATCATGAAATTTGGCACACGTAAGGGAACAAATCCGAAAACCGTCAATTTGTGGTAACATTACGAAAAAAAATGTGTTCATGAACAAATAATTTAGTATTTTCAACTTTCACAGTAAGATTACTACATCTACAGATACAAGAGGGGTATCAAATGAAAGGGCATTGCCTGTACATTCTGAAACAATTTTTTATTTATGTTTATGCTAAGTAGTTTTTGATTTATCGTACAAAATGTCGAAAAAATACGACTATAGTACGGAACCCTCGGTGCGTTGGTCTGATTCGCACTTGGCCGGTTTTGATTTACTCACAACTTAAAATTGCAAACCTGCTATTAAATGTAACGCTATTTGGCTAAATGCGTCAGCAACGCTATCTCGAACGTATAATATAACAATTAAAATAACTGATTTTAAACTCGGTCCCTGCACAGGACCCACTGACACTCTAATGTCTGCTTCATGATCAACTCATCGCCGGCTCACTACTGAGTACCAGTCTCCTCTCAGAATGAGATGTGTTTGGCCATAGTCCACTACGCTAGCCAAGTGCGGATTGGCAGACCTCACACACTTTTGAGAACATTATGTGACATTATGGAGAACTCTCAGGTATGCAGGTTTCCTCATTTTCCAGCAGAAATTATTCTATTTTTATGTTAAACAATTCGGTTCGCGAGTCTGACTCGTACAGTACTTGGCCGATTTTTTTAATCATAGTGTCTTGTGCAGTTTGTTGACCCCTATTACTATTTTCAACGAAGACTGGTTCAAGTGGGGTAAAAATAGCTTCAAAAAGTGTGTAATACAAACTAAACCGGATTAGTCCAATACCAAAAACGTAAAATGCAATCGTACCTAAGTGGTACCAGTTTTTTCGCCGTCCTATCAAATTTAATTTCGTGGACTAGTCCTATTCTGTTCGCCAGCTCCTCAAATGCATTTTTACCCGAGTGCGGCGAAGCCCAAAAGGAGGGTTATGATTTTGACCTGTATGTATGTCCGTTCCTATGTCCGCTCGTAACTACTCAACGGCTTAACCGATTCTGATAAATGATACGTCATTAGATTCGTCATGATAGCGCGAGTGTCACTGGGCATCTACATAAAAATTTAAAAAAACGAAATGGCGAATTTTATGCCCAATGTGCGCAATGAAAAAAATGCAGTGCAAACCGCAGTCGGTTTTTTTTTAACTTTTTAAATTACTTGTCATGAACATAACCTGCTTCTTGCCGCCATCTTGGTCATTTTGCTCATTTTGCTCTAGATGCCAGCACGTCTGTATAAAAGGTTAATAAAGGCCAATAAAGCTGTTTTTTCTCAAGTCTTATTTCAACATTCAACTTTTCTGCCTTGGTAATGTGTTTCAACTTTCAAGAGCAGGCTTGAAAATTATTCTTAAAATAATATACCTAATTAATAATAACTATGCTGCTGACCGGAAATAATCAGTTTCCAGACAGGATCAGTATCTACACTTATTATTTTGTCTCTAAAAAGTAGGGTTTTTATATATGTAACTAAATGCGAAAGTACAAGGTACCTATTTAGAGGTTGAGAATTAAGGTTTTGAGGAAACAAAACTTGACACTGTAGTTCGCCTTAATCGGTCAATATAATTATTGTATCCTTGCGCCAAATTTGTGATCACAAAGATAATTTTGTGCAAGAGCAAAATTCAACAATTAAAATTATGTAACCGTGCGAAATTCAATAATTAAAATTATGGAACACCTTTTAGAATGATTTGCGTACGAATAAGTATAGTCCGTGACAGGTTGAAAATTGAGATGGTAATCGGGATGCGGCGATGTAAGCTATTTTAGCACATTGCTTTCTCCTATTGTATTAAAAGACCAACTGCTGTCCCGATTTTTTTCTTTCGCTACAAAGAAGTGATCCTTACATAAAACGTAGTCGATCGGAATTTAAAAAAAATGGTCAATTTCATTTATGTTTATGGACAAAAACCAGCCAAGTGCGAATCAGAATCGCGCATCGAGGATTCCGTACTCGGGTATTTTTTCGACATTTCGCACGTTAAATCAAAAACTACTTTGCAAAAAAATAAATGAAAATCTGTTTTAGAATATACAGGTAAAGCCCTTTCATATGATACGCCACTTGGTATATGTATAGTTATCTTACTTTGAAAATTGAAAATACTAATAAGGTTAACCTTTGGATCTCACTCTAGCATAATGCTAGTCTTTTCAGAACTTAATGAGGAGTCTACGACAGCTATAAAATCCTAGGACTATACCTAGGCTCTTGAGACATAGGTTAAAATAACTTTAATTAAAACTCTTGTCAACGTCTCCAAGGTTGTAATAATAAATAATTAGTTTTAGGACTTACTAATCATTCTCAAGTACTTAATAGTACAGATAGCAAATCATTAACCTTTTTACGACCCTCATAAAACCTAAACGTATTTTTTACAATCTAGGCCCCAATTAAATGTTACTTGGGTTACTACGAATTATTTGTTCATTAACACACTTAACACATTCTTTGTGTTGTCTGTCTGTCCGTCTGTATATCTGTCGTGTCTGTCAGGGAAACCTGTAGGGTACTTCCCGTTGACCTAGAATCATGAAATTTGGCATGTAGTTGAGTTTTTAATAGTACACTAGCGACCCGCCCCGGCTTCGCATGGGTGCAATGTAGATACTAATGTGGTGTCATTGAGGTGTCATTGCCTCGGAAACTCTCAAATGAGAGGATTTTTTTCCGACCTAATTCACATTATTTCAATTTCTCTAGGGATCTCTATTTTTTTGAGAATTAAACTAAAGCTATAAATATAAACCTTCCTCTTGAATCACTATCTGTTGGTGAAAACCGCATTAAAATCCGTTGCGTAGTTTAAAAGATCTACGCGTTCATACATACATACAGACAGCGGGAAGCGACTTTATTTTATACTATGTAGAGAAGTAAAGGAAAAAATCTGAAAACCGTTGTGGTTACATCACAACAGCACTTGACCGTTTTTATTCTATGTCCAGGGTATTTTGGCATGCGTTCCAATCCCGGTCATCGATGAACAGCAGTGTGGACTTCTTCGAGAGCCTCATCGACGAAGACGGTCGTTTCGCCGAGTTGAACTGCCAAGAGACGTCGCAGCGCGTCCACAGGCGAAGGAACAACTCTGTGCAACGGGCCAGACCGTTAGTGCAAGGTAACTTTATTTATTTATTTATTCACTAGCTGATGCCCGCGACTTCGTCTGCGTGGAATTAGGTTTTTAAAAATCCCGTGGGAACTCTTGGATTTTCCTGGATGAAAAGTATGTCACTCTCCAGGTCTTTATCTATACCCATGCAAAAAATCACGTCAAACCGTTGCACCGTTGCGACGTGATTGAAGGACAAACCAATAAACCAACAAACAAACACACTTTCGCATTTATAATAAGGGTACTGATTATAGGCGCACGCTTGACCACGATTACAGGCCTAAGATGGGACGCGTTTGCCTAGAAGGTGCCTATTCACTCTTGTTTTAAAGATACCCGGATTAAAAAAAAATCATTATAAGTTAGCCTTTGGCCGGCCTTACAAGGGTAGGTTCTCGGTAGGTAGGTAGGTAGGTATTCGGTGTTCCGTACCCGAACGGTGCTAACTGGACCCTATTACTAAGCCTCCGCTGTCCGTCAATCGGTCCGTCTGTCTGTAAGCGGGCTATATCTCATGAACCGTAATAGGTACAGAGTTGAAATTTTCACAAAATGTGTATTTCTATTTCCGCTATAACAACAAACAATAAAAACTTCAAAATGGCCGCCATGAAAATAAATAGTACATTATTGCAAAGGCCGGGAAGTAGGCAATTGCAGGTCGAGTATGAGACTTCACTAAATACGAGACAGGCAATTGCCATTTCCCGCCATGGCATATATACATAGTGCTTTTCTCAAAAGAATGCAGGGAAATAAAACACACTTTTTATAAAACGAAAAATTCGATACTTCGCGTGTTCTTTTTTCGAAAATAATGACAATATTTCCATGCATGTTTGAGAAAATGTTATTTTCGTGAACCCTTCGTGTCTGAGTCCGACTCGACTCGGTAGCAAAACATCCCTAATCGTGAACGCATAGGCAGGTAATATAACCAACGGACGAAAGAAAAAAATATTGCATTATTTTTTATATGTAATACAGGACCTACCTATGGATGGATGTTTATAAATAAAATATATCTACCGTCTAATTAAATTATCACAGCATTGCCTAATTACCTGTTTATTTAATTATTAAATACATTAATCATTATAATGCAACATACAAGGTTATTTTTCTTGTGATATTACCTACCTACACAAAAATTTCAACATTATCATAAATTCGCGTAGGCATACTTTGAATACTTTATCACACCTACTCGCAAGTCACTCAACTGCTTACGATTCAGCGATCAGAAGCTTATTTTCTAAATATGTGGGTCACCAATAAGTGGACTTGGTGCAATTAAAAGATTCTTATTATACACACTAGGTATAATTTAATAAAGACCCACATTACATACCTACAATAAAATTGTTTGAAGAAATAATTATTTACAAATGGACACAGCTACGTATAGTTCGCGACAGGCTAAGAGATGGCAAATCGGTACCTACCTATGAGGCGGGTGGACGCCACGCACACGCCCACGCCACCCACGCTCGCCCGCACCGGGTTAGCGCGGGGGCTGTGCGGGTGTGCGGGGCGTTCCCTACCCGATTGCCTGTCGCCATTTCAACCTATCGCGTACCTGCTATATTATTAACGCGATTCATCCTGAGGGATCGCCTCGCATTACCTCGTTATGTCGTTAGCAGTCCACTGTACATCACCGGTCTTTGACCATCACCGGCCAGAAAATAGTAGTCAGGACTCGATTTAGAATCAGGATTCTAAAATTCGAATATTCGAAAATTCTAAAGTAAGATAATTTAATGTAAAATTCGAATATTCGACCCAGCGTCAATGTGGATCGACCCTTATTAAATTTGCGTATTCAGAAACTTGTTTTTGTTGTGGTACGCCCGCTATGTTTTTGTGTTGGCTGCACTGTCCGTTTGCGTCTCGTAGGGTTGAGCTATGCTAAAAAAACATCGATGTAAATATCGATAAGTAATATCGATGTTTCATAAATACCGTAATAAAAACATAGATTTTTTAGTAGGTCTAAAATCAAACGTATTTTTTAAATATTTATTATTTCGATTTACTCGAAAACAAATTATATAAAATGACAAAATTTGGTGAGTAATATTAAAATAGGTACCTACTACAGGATAAACTCGGTCCTAAGTTAGTTTTTCTTTTTTAACCATGAAATCATGTTACCTACATATTAGAGCTAGATGATGAACTTCGTCTGCGTAAGTTTAAATTTTTTTCAATAATCCCGTGGTTTTCTCTTGGATTTTCCGGGACAAAAAGTTCCTCATACAAGTTATCTTCTTCTTCGGGATGCAAGTTATCTTTATACAAAATTTCGTCAAAATCAGATGGGCCGTGAAAAGCTAGCAGACAGACACACTTTCGCATGTATAATATCAGTACAGTGATATCTAGCATATTTTTTAAACAACACAAACCAAACATCGATTTTCAATAATTTTGTTCCGTATCGATGTTTAGAGGACAATATCCATGTCAAAACATCGATGTTTTCACGCTCAACATCGATGAATATCGAGCATCCCTAGCGTCACTGACAAAATGGCTGCGCGACGTATTGTTTAGTGCTCAGGTGTTTGTTGAAACTGGAAATAATAGTAGATACAGTGATAAAATGTCCAATTTGTGCTCAAGAATCGTTTCTAAACCTCCGAAAAGGCTGACAGAAACCCGGGATAGCATGTCGGTAGCTCAAACCAATGCATGGATGAATGGTAAGGATAGGAATTTTGTAGTAAAATGTATTGATTTATTCAAAGCGTACGAACTAGTATTTTCGTCACGTATTTAAGAAAAACAGTGCAAAACAGGTTATTTAGCATTGGCTTAAATCATTATGCATATTGGCGGGGCCTGGTTATACAAAAGACAGATTCAATTTTATTAGCTTTGATGCTGATTATATTTTAGGTACCTTGAGATTTTTCTTCACGATATTTATTAAGTACTTAGGTACCAAAAAAAGAAATTGAGTGTAAATATCTGTAATTTTATATCGATAGCTAAAAGATGTGGAATCATAGAAGCCCCAAATGATAAAAAACCAATGCACTCTTTCCACTAAGCACACAGCTCTTTATAATAAATACATTATTAGCCAAGTAGCCCTGGATTCTCACAAGTGATATTATAATGGCTATATCTATCTATTAGTAACAAATTGCAGTAAACCTACATTAGATATACATTAATGTTTGTCTGTCTGTTTGATCTACATGTTCATACATTGTTGATATTATGATTGAGAAACTTTGCCCAGTTACTGTTAACACTTCCATATGAAGTTTTCTTACATAGTACCATCAATGTACAAAGAGCCTCACAGCTCAACGGTTAAAGGAGCGGACTGAAAAGAACACCGAAAGGTCGCTGGTTCAAATCCTACCGGTTACACTATTGTCGTACCTACTCCTAGCACAAGTTTTACACTTAATTGGAGAGGGAAGGGGAATATTAGTCAGCAATTAACTAATAGCATAGCAATTGGCTAATATTCTTTTTAAAAAAAAGGGTGTGGAATCTATGCTGGGCATTAGCTACATACAATTTTAATTTGTATTATTATTGTTTACAGCGGAAAACATCAACAATGGCGGTGGTTTGTCCCTGTCGCCGCCACACACAATATCTCAACGTGAAACAGGGACACAAGTATCACAATGTTACAGCGGGCCACCTTCCCCCTGCGGGTCAACAAGCTCCGCTCTTTCCCCCACAGTGTCCCCCGCCCCACCTCCCGGAACTGCAACCCTAGATCCCAACTGGCAAGCAACTAAACCTACCGTCCGAGAAAGAAACGCAGCAATGTTTAACAATCAGTTAATGGCTGATATCACATTCATAGTAGGAGGACCTGGTAAGGCTTTTATTACACTATATTTTCCTATGACTTTTAAGGTTCTATACTTCAAAAGAAAAAAAGGAGAACAGAAAATGGATCACTTCATTGTCTGTCTGTTGTTTGTCAAGACCTATCAAGAGAAACCTTGACCTAGAATCATGAAATTAGGCAGCTGTAG
This sequence comes from Maniola hyperantus, assembly GCF_902806685.2. NCBI lineage: Eukaryota > Metazoa > Arthropoda > Insecta > Lepidoptera > Nymphalidae > Maniola > Maniola hyperantus. The sequence continues at coordinate 9,846,802 of NC_048553.1, forward strand.
CAATGTCTTATAAGCACAAGGGGAAAATCAGATAGACCGTGAATTTGTGGCTACAGTACAAAAACAGTTAAAAGTTGTTCTTGTATGATGGTATGGAACCCTTCATGTGCAAGCCCAACTCACACTTGACTGGTTACCTTTTCTCTACTATTAGTTACTTCTGTTAAATTTGTCTGTTTATTGTTTCTGAATTTGAACATTGATATAATATTCTAATTAATACTACTGCAGCTCTAAATAAATCAGTCCACAACATCATCTCAGCAGGTTAATATGTCAAGATACAGTTTGAGTTGTAGTTTAGGGCAAAAGAAACTGTTATTCAATTAAACTTTTACAAAGTATTTTGAATAATAAAATTCAATCAATGCTTGGTAAAAAATGTAACAATGGTTTATTTTCGAATGTTTCTGTTCTATAAAAAAGCAGGAAGAACCTTAGTAGTTAGGTACTTGAGCTCAGCAGTTGCTCTTTTTAACTGACTTCAAAAAAAGGAGGAGATTCTCAATTTGACAGAATGATTTTTTGATATTCGTAAACAGCAAGTTTTGTAATACAATTTCAACCTATTTAACTATCTACCTTGCCAATATTACTATTGTTTATATGCAGACTTGCAAAGGCCTTTCCTAACCCTAAAGGGCAAATTATGTAGTCACACTTTATGCATCTTAGATTATAACTTGTAAATCTACTAATAAAAAAATTACTAATATTTGTGAAGGTGTGTATGTCTGTCTGTTAGCTTTACACGGCCCATCCATTATACCGATTTTGACTATATTTGGTATAGAAGTAGCTTACATACGGTGTAAAGCTACTTTTGGTCCTGAAAAATCAGAGTTCCCACTGGCTTTACTGGCTGGCCAAATTCACGCGCATCATCTAGTTCCGAATCAATTTATTTGACGTCATTTTCATGATAATAAATTACTGTTATCAATCTGATTAACCAAAGTACACAATAGTTAAAATTGAAGTGAAAATCTGTATTCACCATTATAATTTATGTTTTAAACAGTATTTATTTACCTTTCAGGACATACACAAGTTATTCCCGCACATAAATATGTCTTGGCGACTGGCAGTTCAGTATTCTACGCTATGTTCTATGGAGGCTTGGCAGAATGTAAACAAGAAATAGAGGTGCCTGATGTTGAGCCATCAGCCTTCCTCATATTACTGAAGTAAGATATTCATCCTAATAATATTATAAATGCGATAGTATGTCTGTCTGCATATTTACTAGCTTTTTAATCCCATCCGTCCGATTTTAAGCGTCAAGCATCTCTTTTGGTAAAGAGATGCTTGACACTGGGAAATTCAGAGTATCTAGAAATTAAATAAAGATGCAAGAATTATTATTATCAATAATGAATAGTATAATAATTGCCAATAAAATGGATGGAAACATTCATTATTTTTCTTTTTACAGGTATTTATATTGTGATGAAATTCAGTTAGAGGCAGACACAGTTCTGTCAACGCTGTATGTTGCAAAGAAATATATTGTACCGCACCTAGCAAGAGCCTGTGTCAACTACTTGGAAACTAGTTTAACAGCCAAAAATGCATGCTTGCTCCTAAGTCAATCACGCTTGTTTGAAGAGCCAGAACTAATGCAGAGGTGCTGGGAAGTTATCGATGCGCAGGTATGTGAGTCGACAGAAAACCTAGCAACCGTCTGCCTTGAACCATCGTCATCCTATAGTAGTCTATTCATGGATCTCTCAGAATCTTCCAGTCGCAACTTTTCAAGTCCCGAAAGAGAACTTTCTAACGATAATTTGCACAATTTATACAATAATTAATTTGAGTTAAGCAAATTACAAAGTCAATAATATAATACTCATTTTTTGGTTGTGATTTAGCTTTAAGAGTGACAAAAAATCTCAGTTTCATTCCATTCAAAGTGTCTATATAATCTAGTCATTTATTAAATTTGAAAACAAGAGATAGTATTCAGCGGTTTCCAACGATTTAATTGTGTTAATGTAAGTCGACTGCAATACATTTTGTGTAGTTGTACGATTTGCATGTATAATTTGAAGCATGTGATGTCTGTTGAAATGATTTAAGGACTTTGTAAATTTTTTATTTACTATTAAAAAGTTAAATAATGTAAATAAACTATTGAACAAATTGTATTGCAGTTTTATTTGAATCACAATCTCATTTTAATATTTCTATTGTAGGCTGAGATGGCCCTCACATCTGAAGGTTTTGTTGACATAGACGTATCTACTCTAGAGTCTGTGTTGGCGAGAGAGACGCTCAATTGCAAGGAAATAAATTTGTTTGAAGCGGCATTAGCTTGGGCTCATGCTGAATGTGTGCGTAGAGAGACTGACATCACTCCGGCTAACAAGAGAGCCATGCTCGGCAGTGCCATATACCTAATCAGATTTCCGACCATGACATTAGAGGAGTTTGCCAATAGTGCTGCACAACTTGGCATACTGACACCTCAAGAAACAATAGATATATTTTTACATTTTACTGCAGCAAGCAAACCACAGTTATCCTATCCTATAAAGGCAAGAGCTGGTCTAAAAGCCCAGGTAATTGAAACTTTGTTTATATTATTTCGCTATAATAGACTAAGCTGTTTTCGCTAATGCGCCGATCATTTGCGCTTAGAGCTCTCTAAAATGATTGACCAACAGCTGTACTCACAGTCGCTAATCGTTACTTAAGATTGAGTTAACGATTCAGATTTATGTGAGAGATATAGCTCTGTCTCGTTTTAACTAAACTTAAGTAACGATTAAGCGACTCTGAGTACGGGCTGTATATCTATATTTTAATAATTATTGATTTAATGATCTTGACATTAATCCTTGAGCAATTTGAACCAAATGTGCCCTCTGAAAAGTATTTAAAAAGATTTGATGATGTCATGATGTTGTAGCTTGGGATCCTATTGTTCTCTTAGCACAGGGTTGCTCTTTTTCCAAAATATTTTCTCGATATTTAGAATATTGTAATAATTGTTCAGTATCCTAAGTATTAAAAATTAATTACATATTATTTTCTTTTCAGATTTGCCACAGGTTTCAATCATGTGCATACAGAAGTAACCAATGGAGATACAGAGGCAGATGTGACTCGATACAGTTCTGTGTTGATAAAAGGATATTCGTAGTTGGTTTTGGACTTTATGGATCGTCGAATGGTGCAGCTGATTACAATGTGAAGATCGAGTTAAAGCGATTAGGACGAGTGCTAGCAGAGAATAATACGAAATTCTTTTCTGACGGGTCGAGTAACACTTTCCATGTGTACTTTGAGAATCCTATACAAATTGAACCTGAATGTTTCTATACAGCTTCCGCTATACTAGACGGGAGCGAGTTAAGTTATTTTGGACAAGAAGGACTGAGTGAAGTGTACATGGGCACGGTTACATTCCAATTCCATTGTTCCTCAGAGAGTACGAATGGAACAGGAGTCCAAGGTGGTCAGATTCCAGAACTCATTTACTATGGTCCTACAGTCAATACTTCCATGACTAATACTAGTACTAATGAGGACTGACAACTGATGACTAGACTGCGGCCGCTAAATTATTATTCAGTATAATATAAGAAATGCATTTTATTGGAACTGGAGACAAAAATGTCTTAATCGAAATATTTATAAAATTTTTAGAATTTAATCATTCCCATGTTAAATTATTTTGTTGATTATAAAGTCCTGTGTATATTGTTGAAAAGGGATAGAAGTACCTTAAGAATGTGATATGGGTGTTGTAAAGCTCTCTAGAAATTTGTAGATTTAGAAAATTATTAATAATGATAATAATATTATTACACTTGAAGTTCATTGGAATAAATTTAAAATAGCTTAATATTTTGTTTTATTTCATTTTTTAAATGGGTAAATACAGTTACATTTTACTTATACTTAGTAGTAAGGATAAATAACATTTTACATCTTTGACAGAAAGATGTAAAATCTGAAAAATTTTATGGCAGTACGACAACATCATCTCAGAAAGTGAAAATTTTGGTGGTTGAAAGTAAAAACTAACCAAAACAGTACTAATAGATCTAAATTATACATTTACCTGGGGATTTTACATCAAGATATATCAAAAGATAGCTAAGCTTATTCCTTATACACAATAAGAATTGCACCGCCAGCAACGCATTTTTAGGGTTTACGGAACCCTAAAAATGCGTTCCTCAAATGGAAAAAAGGAACCCTTATAGGATCACTTTGTTGTCTGTCTGTCTGTCCGTCTGTCAAGAAAACCTATAGGGTACTTCCCGTTGACCCAGAATTATGAAATTTGGTAGATAGGTAGGTCTTATAGCAAAAGTATAGAAAAAAATCCGATAACAGTAAAGTGGTTACATCACAAAAAAACCCGGCCAAGTGCGAGTCAAGCAAGAGCAAGAGGGTTCCGTAATTCAGTCGTATTTTTTCGATTTTGCACGATAATTCAAAAACTATGATGCGTAAAATAAATAAAAATCAGTTTTAAAATGCACAGGTGAAAACCTTTTATATGATACCCCACTTGATATAGTCACTCACTTGGAAAGTTGAAAATACTAATTATTAGTTCATGACCACAATTTAATTTTTTTTGAGTGATCTAACCCTAAATTCGCGGTTTTCAGATTTTTCCCCAAATGTCAGCTATAAGATCTACCTACCTGCCAAATTTCATGATTCTAGGTCAACGGGAAGTACCCTGTAGGTTTCTTGACAGACAGACAACAAAGTGATCCTATAAGGGTTCCGTTTTTCCTTTTGAGGTACGGAACCCTAAAAATTAATGAATAAATAGTTAGTATTTTTAAAGTACGATAACTATACCATGTGGGGTATAAGTCTCGCAAATTGCTATTGCGCTGGAACCATGTTTCATTATCATCGAAATGACGCCAGTCGAAATAAAAATATACCATCAGCTCGAAACTTCAGTCTAGTGCTGACGTCACTAAAATGGCGGCCACGCGCATAAGCAATTTGCGGGACGGGACTTATATCATATGAACTTGCTTTACTTGTACATTCAAAAACAGATTTATTTTTATTTTTATATTAACTGTACATCAGCTTTAGAATAACATTTCGGCTTTCTAGAGCATTGTCTCTGTCACTCATACCTATATGACGTTTTGCCGGTCTCAACGACAGAGACAGTGCTCTACAAATCTGCTATCTCCTTCTAAAGGTCGATGTACATTACTTTCTGCCGCATACTGTACTGAAGAATGATCACAATATAGTTATTAAAGAGTAAGCTTGGATTTGACTCGCTCCATCAATGCACGGGGCTGCAACTGCTTGTACAGTATGGTATAATAATGTTGTAAATTGATGACTTGAAAAGAGCAACCGCTGAGTTTCTTGCTGGTTCTTCTCGGTAGGAACGGCATTCCGAACCAGTGGTAAATTAAACTAGTTAACGATGCAAAAGAACTTGTAATAAGTCTACTTGAATAAATAAATTCTATTCTATTCTATTCTATTCTACGTATTAGAAACTAGCACTTACCAGTCGGTGGTATGTTGATGCAGAGTGCCCGAGACAGCTTGAAGTAAGTGCGTCCAAGTTGGTAGCAGCACATCTGTATGGCGTCACTAACATCTATTAAGAGATCTGACCTGATTTGTTAAGAATATTATACACTAGCTGATGCCCGCGACTTCATCCGCGTGGATTTACGATTTTCAAAATCCCGCAGGAACTCTTTGATTTTCCCGGATAAAAAGTAGCCTGTGTGTAACAAACATCCACACTTTCACATTTATAATATTACTAACTGACCCAGCGAACTTCGTACCGCCGTGTTAGGCGATTCTATAATATATTTTTTAATACTTTAAATTTTTCTCTCCGTAAGAACCTTCCTTAGTTCAAGAAATATTATAAAAAAAGAATTAGCGAAATCGGTCGGCTGTTCTCGAGATTTGCGATCAGTAACACATTTAGCGATTTATTTTTATATATAGAGATTAGGATGATAGGATAAGGATTTTACTTGAGGTAAGGATCATTAATTTATTGAGTGAACTATGCAGTGATAGCCTAGTGGTTCAGATGTTTGCATTCTATTAAGGGATCAGAGTTTTGATTGAAGGCACCTCCAACTTTTCGGAGCTATGTGCATTTTAAGCAATTAAATATCACTTGCTTTAATAGTGAAAAAAAACATCATGCAGAAGCCTGAATGCCTGACAGTTGCCTCCATAATGTTCTCAAAGTTGTGTGCAGTGTACCGATCCACAATTGGCCAGTATGGACAATGGCCAAACCATTATCATTCTGAAAGGAGACACATGCTCAATAGTGAGCTGGATGGATGGGTTGATGATGATTGTTGGAACTTATTCTTATTTTTTCTAAAATCCTTTGTTTTACGTTCGATGACATATTCACTTACTTCAAATATATATCTCAAACAGGACATCCAAATTTTTCTTTTTACAGATATTTTTCCTATAAATAAAAATATCCCAACAATGATGATGATGAACATAAAACAAAAAAGGATACGGGCAGTGCCCTCAGTCCTGCAGGTCATGTATACGCATGCAGCCTGTGTCAAAGACGCGTGTCGACCAATTGTCAGGTGCCTTGCGAGGGCCATCTTGAAGAAATTACACGCAATGTCAATACATTGCTGGTTCAGCCGCAACTGCTGGCACAGTGATGTGATGCCATCTCTAGCTTTCCTTAATGTCACTTCACGAGATTCTTGGCCAATGCCAGCATGAAAAGCTGTAATACAAAAAAACATAGAGATTAGTCTATGCAAAAAATATATACAGCACGCGGCACAAAGTAATGTACATCAATCTTTAGAAGGAGATAGCAGATTTGTAGAGCATTGTCTCTGTCGGTTGAACCGACAAAACGTGTTATAGGTATGAGTACTGTACTTATATCCTTTTACTGCAAGATACTAGCCTCTGACACCAATCTTTCTTAATAAAAAGTAATGATGAGACCTAGGCTGGAGCACACTTGCCCAGAAGGTGCCTATTCTCTCTTGGCTTGTAGGTGTTTAAATTAGAATTATGTGGTACAAAATATGCTGCCTGGAAGGGCATTCTATTCGAATGCTGCAATCAACCTCGAGTTATTTAGATTTGAAGCTGACCCTCGCTGACTTTGCAAGGGAGAGGAATATCTGAAAATACTTTCTTAACTCCTTCTCGTGTCTAGTCCATCGAGTGATCTCGAGATTCTAGACCCAGCTGTTTCAGCTCTAAGTACATCGATATTGACAGTCAACCACTTTCTCCTTTTAAATAATGTAATGCTGTAGATATAATATGACTACCTACCTCTTCCGAAACCCGAAGCGCCTCCTTTTGTCTCCGCAGAAACGAACTGGCCAATTGCAGACGCTCCACCATGGGAGTTTTCCTGGAACTCTATCTCAGCAACTATAATATTGTCTTCCAACACTGAACCACAGTTAGTGCAAACAGCATCGCCTCTCGCGGGGTCTACTTCGATCTCTGAAGACCCACAATGATTGCACTTTTTTCCCGACATGGTTTTATCGAAAACTTAAGTAAAATGTGAGATGTAATCCACATGTAATCATATGGGTCAAATGTAAACAACACCAAAGAGTATATTATAATCACTACTTTTTAAACAACTGACTGGAACTTACTTGGATGAATGATTACCTTAGTACTCACAGACTAGAAAAAAAGCTGAGGGCTGAAGCTGGCGAAATCTTTGAATTTCGCAAAGAATTCCTATTAAGTACTACTTCGTCTAGCACATATAATGCAGCATAGAGTAAAGTAATGCACGAATGCAGAGCCAAAAAGGCAGTTAAAAAAATCTGTTCGATATTCAAAAGCAAGTAGGTACCTACAAATAAGTCTCTCAAAAGTTGGAAATCACTAGAATTTCAAGGAATTTCGTGATCGGTGGCTAAAATTAAGTAAATTTTTGTCTAGTAACACTCCATGATTGTTGATTGTTGTACAGCAGAAAACATGGCTGAGGCTAATGGAGTACCATCTATAAAAGCTATTACCACGGCTGGAACAGAATGTAACGGTAAGACTAACTTGGATAAAGATAATATCCCTCCAGGTTAAAGCTCTGTGTGGATTACCTCTCTGATTCCCATGTTCAAAAATTATCAGTGAATCTACATGAATTATTGGGCCCTTATATTGACTCTGGAGCTATCCCTGACTTGGTTCTTTTAAATCGCGAATACCTAATTTCTACTAAGTCATTTGACAAAAAGCAGATCACAGTGCCTGTGAACTATGAGAGTCATCCTCATATTCTTAAACTGACGGAGGGTGTAGTATTGAGCGGAAAATACAGCAATCCAAAATTAACATTGCGATTTGGATACGAAAAACTTCAAAAGGAAGATGCCGTCAGAGTAATTCAGAGGGAACCCAATCTTGACTTTATAGATTTCTTGACAACTTTACTGAAAGATATTAATATGTTCGGCAAGTTGTCCGGCTTATATAATCTTAATATAGAAGCTGCAAGAACCAAGAAAGGAGTAATGGAGACTGTTTGGAAAAAGATAAAGAGTTCTAAAGATTCGGTTGATCTTGCCACATCCTTTAATAGCTGGAAGTGTTTAACAACTTTACCCATACAAGATGACCTGCCAAAATCTTTAATCAAATCAAGTACATGCAGGGTTTTTCTGCATCTTAAAGTAGCAGCTTCCGACCCATTTCGAAATCCTAAGGAATTAATGGATGCTATAAGCTTTATCGTGGATTATTATACAGGCTCCACTGAGTTAAAAGATTTCATAATTACTCTATATGGAATCGCATCAGCTCATTTGACATACAAAGGAATAGAAGAGGAGGAGTATGTTTATGAGGCAAAAATAATTCAACTCAACAAGGAAGATGGAAACCAAATATGAATACATTAAAAAGTGGGGACAAGATTCTAATTATGTAAAAATTGATTATCGGCTGATACTATCACCCACTAAGACAAGAAGCGTTGGTCTCGATCTGATCACTCTGATTGACTCTTCAGTAGCTTCTGAAACAATCCTAGAAGAGCTTAAGGAAATCTTTGTTTTAGACAAAGTAGAGATGCGACGAGATCACATTATTTTTCATTAAAACTACCATTCCTTAATTCTAATGATTAATTGTGAGGTAGGTTGTGCAGATCACAGTAGTTACTAGCACGTTACTAGGGTGCTGGACGCTGGTGGCTGGGTGACAGTGACATTAAATTGTTGAATTTTACATTGTATTGTTGTCTCAGTAAAACTGTATACCTATCACATACATATTATGATATTTATTTGTTACTTATTAATAGTGTTAAATATTATGTTACCTTTTTAATAATGTTAACGTTTCACTTTCATTGGGGCCGATTCTCTAGTACACAATCTCTAAACTAAACTAAATTAACAGGTCTAAATCTAGTGCTTTCCTTTTCCGCAAGCAACATTATGAAAGGGATAGCAATAGATTTAGACGTGATATTTTAGTTTAGTTTAGAGATTGTGTACAAAGGAATTAGCCACAATGTTAGTATTAAGGTTTTTTAATAGGTAGAGGTAACTAACTAGTTAGGTACCTAAAGTTAACTACCTATATGTTTTTTCAAAAGTATAACTTTTTGTTCATACTTCGTATTAAGATTTTCTATTTATGTTACTGCAAGATTTAAAAAGCGAAAGATAGAGAAGCTACACATTTAGTTATTTAAATAATTACTGTTATGCTATGCCAAAGTTACCCTCCATTTGCAAGTAACATTGTAAAACATTTTGAACACATACCTATTAACTACCTTGTGCATAAAAGCAACAAGATTATGTATTTAAGATACCTTTAGTGAGACCTGCGTGCCATATAGTATTTCGCTTAGTTGGCTCCAGATTCCAGACTAACATTAGAACATAAAAAGATTCTTGAGGGTGTTTCGTAATCCATCATTTTCGACCGCGAATCTCTGTGATTTCATAGAAACCGTCTCCAAAGTCCAAGCCTAACACCAGCAAGAATACCGCCCATACCTACGGGATCGTCCATCATTACTCTTCTCGAATGTTACTCGTGAGTCTGAAGCCTGCTTTGGAGGAAGAGAATAGGTACTTATTATGAGAGTAAAAATATATTAATTGTTTTTCTCTGATGAAATCATATAGGTACCTATAACAAATTAGCATTATAATTTTTTTCCATCAAAATTGTTTTATTTTTTTAGTCGTTTAGAGCAATCCCAACAGGCTGGGGAATACAGGCTCAGCCCGTTCCCTCTTGTCGTATGTCAGGCCCGGATTTTTATCGGATTTTCCAGTGGCAGAATTTTGTTACAAAATCAGTTTCATTTCAGACAAGTGTGAAGCTTCATATTAAATGGAACATCCGATAAAATCCGGGCCCGACAGGCGACTGGGAACGTGCTGTGATTCTAAAAGGTATTTCAAACCGTTTAGAATTGTCTACCCCTTTTATCATTATTGACCGAGTGAAGCGAGACGTCCATCTGTCTGTATCAAAGCCTTATAATTTCTGAATTACTGGACGTAATTACTTACTTTAAAAAACAGTTTATATGTAGGTACAGTGCGACGTAGTTGTGACGTCATTGAGTAACAAATACACACCTACATACAAACTCGTGTTTATTGTGATAGGTATAGGTATCTATACCTATTCATAGTGCAATTTACAATAAGGAAGACATTTTAAAATGACATGAGAGTCGAGATCTTCAACGATAGGGAGTCTGGACTCCTGGACTTTCAAGAACCCTCCTCGAGGGCGGTAAAGGCCACACGAGTAGATATATAGACCCTAGGGGAAGTTTCATACTAGCGGCTGGCTGTAGGTTCACTCACTCAAGCGCAGCTCACGCACACCACGACATGTCACGGACGCTCCGTTTGCCATCGAACTGGGCGCAAACTGAGCATCCGTGAGCTAGTGTGAAGCTTGCCCTCTGGTCTATAATATCTACTCGTGTGGTAAAGGCCGCACAAATTGCTAGTACACGTGGCCGCCATTTTAGTGACGTCAGCACTAGACTGAAGTTTCGAGCTGATGATAATATATTTTTATTTCGGCTGACGTCAAAATGACGTCATTTCGAGACATGGAGATTTTGAGACATGGTTCATGGGACAAGTTTTTCGTACTCGAACCGTATATTGCCTTGCCTGCAGGGCAGGTGTTTTGCATCATTATCGTAGCTTAATTATTGTTCATCTTATTAAGTACATGTTTATTCCTCCAAGTCATCTTGATAAATAACTAGGTAGCACCGACCACTAGGTAGGTAGGTATAGAGTAGGTTTAGAAATTAGAAAAAGTTCCACCAGTTATTGGTCTGTGTTGTGGCGACCAAGGCACACGAGTAGAGTAGATTTCTTATCATTAGACATCTTGGATTTCGGTATACCAAAATCCAAGATGTTCGCCTCGGCCCGCAGGCTGCAAGGAACTTAATCAATCGCCATGCTTCGAAAATAATTAACATTTTTAAATTGTTCTCTTCACATAACTATGACGTCATACTGAAGGAGGTTTTCTATTGGTTAAATATCACGCCATACCTCCGTTTATAGATGATGAGATCACCTTTCAAATAATTGTTAAGACCGTGTGTAGCGCTGTAAAACAAAAAGTACTTTTGTCAAAGTTAAAAGTAGGCGGTTAAGACATTTCGTAATAAAAATCTTAGAAACTCTCAGGAGAAGGGCATCCCCAAAGAGACGACTGACGTCATCGTGCAAACTGCATGATGAGTCATCATTGTTGTGCTCTCATTCATGTTTAATTTCTTTTGAAGCGCTTTATTTTGATATTCCTGTCATCAATGAACTGTCAAATAGAACTTGTAGTTTGATTGCGATAGATATAAAGTTGTGATTAGTTGTGATAATACTTTGCGCGTTCTTGGAACAATTACGTAAACTTGTTTGTGTGTTTTTTGGACTTTTTCAAGAGAGCTAATGACGATGAAGCTGGAAATGAGTGATAGTCATTCCAACCACTCGGACTTCTCCTGCGAAAGTAGCCAATCTTCGCAAGGATCCTCCACAAATGATTTCGTTTCTTCAGTTCCGACCACGAGATCCCTACTCGCAGTAAGTCCACATTCCTAAGTCACTAGAATTTTCCTTTTTGCCACTTGATTAAGAATTATACTGGATTGATTAGGTACTAAAACAAACAAAATACCTCACTTTTTAACAAGTAGATGTAAGGTAAAGTCATCTCATCTCCATCGCTTGTTATCAGAATTGTGATGGTGATAGCTACAAAATTTGATGATAATCCTTATGTTAAATGTCTTTGAATGATCCATAATCAACAATAATTACTTGTTTAGATTGAAATATAGCATTAAAACTAAGTAATAACCTAGTAAAGTTATTACTGACTGATGTATGATGAAACTGCCTTGGTCTAAGAACTTTGAATATGAAGTAAAAGTCTAAAACTCTGAATCTGTTTTGTACTGGTTTTATTGATTGAAAATAAGCAGGTAGGTACCTACGAAATTAATTATACTTATTATTAATAGGCACATCTTCCTGGTTGCTCTTAATTTTGATCAAATGTTACAATTTTAAAATCAGGTCAATGTTTGTTTTTCCTTAAAGATTCAACAATTTTGATGTTGTGAGAATTGTTTATTATGTAGGCAGGCTACACATACACACCATTAGGTATACTGTCAGTCCGTCAAGTTTGCATCTTTGCAACTTTGCAGGCTTGACCATGGAAACTTCATCACATTGGATTTGGGAATGTCAGTTTGTATCACAACAAACTGTCGATTGTATCTAACATCAAGCCATCATGCCAATTGGGTCCAATCAAAAAGTATACAGCGGTACCCATCTATAATAATATTAAAAAGAGGTAAAGTTTGTGTGTAGGAAGTAATCTCTGGAACGACTAAACCGATTTCGAAAATTCTTTCACCAGTAGAAAGCTACACTATTCCTGAATAACATAGGCTATATTTATTTTCAAAAAATTAGAGATCCCTGCGTAAATTGTAATAAGCTACCTGTGTGAAGCTAGTTTTGAATAAAAGGCTTATTACTTTAGACACTATAACTATATGGTGTGTGGCGGACATTATTAAAACGGCAGTGATTTCTGTTTATTTTCCCGTTTGTTATTAACTATTTACTGTATTTATTGTAGTTCCTATAATTAAGGTAAATAAAAAGGGAAGTTCCACCAGTGCCAGCTGCCAGTACCAAATGTTTGACCCATTATAATCCTATCTTCTTCTTCCTTACCTTATTCCACGCTACGTGGGGTTGGCACAACATGTCTTCTTCTTCCACTCACTTCTGTCATTCGTTAACGTATTATCCACCCCTTTTACACGGATATCCTCTTTCACACAATCCATTCACCTTTTCTTTGGTCGTCCTCTCCTCTTTTTTCCTTCCACATTATAATCCTATACTTAGTATAAAATAATATACTTTTACTATTATTATTAAAATCCTGATCTTCTCTTGTTCATTAGTTATTTCATACTAATTATTTGTTTTAGAGATTACATACATATAAACTCATGAACTAACTCTTAACTCTTTGTAATATTAGTATAGATACTAGATATGAAAATAGAATGAGATAACACCTTGAAAGATAAGATAACCATGCCTTATAATAATTATGAGCCTATCAAAAAATATCTGATATTTCATATTAAAAAATGTGAATCATTTTAACAAGAATAATAAGTAATATTGACTTGTTATCAACAAATTCTGTACAAACATTTCTATTTTTAAAGATTTAATTATCTTTCATTCATTTACTTACAATAATATCAATATTTGCCTATTGATAATTCCTTCAAAATGGTTAAAAAAAGGAATCCTTAATGGTGTGACTAATCTGTGTGCCTCACATGGTTATTTCAGTAATTAACTAATAAAATAATAAAAAATAGCACATTTTTGTTTAGAAATCAGCCACACTTTTGCAAACAAACTTAGTATTGTGGCCCCAGATAAAAGGATTAAGAATTTGTATTTGAGACTAGCTGATGCCCGCGACTTCGTACGCGTGGATTTAGATTCTTAAAAATCCCGTGGGAACTCTTTGATTTCCCGGGATAAAAAGTAGCCTATGTCACTCTCCAGGTCTTTAACAATACCCTTGCAATAAATCACGTCGATCCGTTGCTCCATTGCGACGTGATTGAAGGACAAACCAAAAAACAAACACTTTCACATTTATAATAGGGGTAGTGATGTTAACGAAATAACAATGTTTAGTCCATCAGTGGGTGAGTCTGACTTGCACTTGTTTTAAATAAAATAAGTAAATAGCACAAACAAAATAAAAAGGCCAATTTTCCTTTATTATTCACATTTCATTATTGAACTTTTTTTTTTTTTTAAATCTTTTATTAACAGGCTTTTATGGTGCTATTATTATTATAATATGGGGTAGGTAGGTGTTGTGTAGGTGTTACACATTATAACATAACATAAAATGTTATCATAATTTTGTTATAATTGTGGTATGTTTTTGTTCAAGGAAACGTGTATAAAACTATATTATATTATGTGTAAGCAAACAAGGCATATTGATATCAGGTTGTTATAATAAGCAATGTTGTTTTGAGTGGAACTCCATATTCCTTATATAACTTTGCTACTACATATTATTATGTATACTTAAGTAAATTATAATTAGTATTCTGTATTATTATAAAGTACCTACTACCTTTAACCTGTGATACTTCGTCCGCGTTGATTTAAATTTATTGAACGTCCTGTTGAAATTCTTCAAAATCCTTTTTTGGTCAGGGATGTTAAAGAGATATTTATCTACGCCCAGCAGTTTTACCTGTACATTGATAGGTATGCCAGTTAGTTAGTTTTCTTTACAATTGGATTATATGGATTTCGTTATTAGGATTTTGTACCCGAAGGATGCCAACGGGACCCTATTACTAAGCCTCTACTGTCTGTCCGTCCGTCCGTCTGTCTGTCAGCAGGCTGTATCTCATGAATAGGTAGGGAGTTGTCACAGAGTCTGTATTTTTATTGCCGCTATAACAACAGATAATAGAAATTTCTAAATTCCCGCTATGAAAATTAAAAAAAATACATAGTGTCATATTTTGTAAGATGGTACGGAGCCCTTCGTGTGTGAGTCCGATTCGCACTTGGCTGTTTTCAGGGTTCAGTATCCGAAGGGTGCCCACGGGACCCTATTACTAAGCCTTGGCTGTCCGTCTGTCCGTCCTTCGGGTACGGCACCCTAATAAAGTTTTTAAACCCGCTCGGTAGAAAACGCAAATTTAAAAAAAAAAAATCTATGAGAAATTACAGAACATACATGAGTATTTTCCAGAAAGGAACCTCCTCTTTTTAGGCGTCACTATTGAGGCCATCCTGTAGCATATAGCAGGAAAATGTGAACCGAGGAAGGCGAAGGCGATGACCGACCGCAACTGACGTCATAGATTCGTGGAAAACTTAGTTTGCCCACGCGCACACTTGTTCTTGTACTCGTATAATATTATCACTGCTCTATTACACGAATTCTTTATCTACCAAAGCGATTCCCTTATAAAAGTTACGAGCTAATGCCCGCGACTTCGCCCGCGTGGATTTAGGTTTTTGAAATCCCGTTGGAACTCTTAAATTTTCCGAGATAAAAGTAGCCTAGGTCACTCTCCGTCCATACCCATGCAAAAAATTCACGTCAATCCGTTGCTCCGTTGCGACGTGATTGAAGGACAAACCAACAAAGCAACAAACAAACACACTCTCGCATTTATAATATGGGTAGTGATTTACTGCATTTATGCCGTTTCAGTTAAACAGCGTTAACAATTTTATTAAACGACTTCCAAAAGTAGGTGGTTCTCAATCATAGGAGAACTAGCTTATGCCCGCGACTTCGTCCGCGTGGACTACACCAACTTCGAACCCCTATTTTACCCCCTTAGGGGTTGAATTTTCAAAAATCCTTTTTTAGCATGCATATATATATTATGACGTAGGTATCCGCCTACGTCATAATAGCTTTCTGCATGCCAAATTTCAGCCCGATCCGTCCAGTAGTTTGAGCAGTGCGTTGATAGATCAGTCAGTCAATCCTTTTAAAAAAAATCCTAGGGTTCCTATAATGTCGAAATCTATTCAAGCATTTCGTAGTGATGGTGAAATAAAGAAACTCACATACATGAACCCTGAAAATAATATACTACACTCCTTTGGGCAATCATGTATAAATTTAATTTTTTTAAATTGAAATATTGTTCTAAATTTTTTTTTATGTGAAAAAATTACAATAAAGCTTAAAGCTAGCCTTATCTAAAATTACTATACAAATCATGCCCGCGTGGAATGGTGCCAAGAATACTGGCTGCATTTCCGCGCTGTACAGCCAGGCTGATTCGTTGCGCAAAAAATGAGCCATCCCTTCCGTCAACAGATGAGGCTCCATGGCCCCAGGGTCTTCACGGCAAACGGAACAAAAATGTAACTCTCGATAAGAGAGGCATACTTGCGCCGTTTGCCGTTTTCAGCTGTTTCTGCTGCGGCTCCCGGTCTTGAGAGGGGGATTCCAACATCAATGTGTCTCCCTGATATGACACGGGGCCAATGTGTCAACGCAAGTTGCGTCTCATATTAGCGCCCGTCCTCGTTATTCATTCTTCTAATAATTATTTTATTAGAATCCATTTCGATCGCCTTGACCTTTATTTATGTAGAAACTGTGTCAATCTAGAATTTAATGGGAGCTAAACGTACACACATCTGCAACCAATATAATGGACTAAGAGCCAGCGCGTGCCAGACCTTCGTTATTTTATTAAAGCTAAAAGTTTCTCTGCGTATTGTCCTTAACACTGGGAGGAACGTTTGTTTATATCATGGTGGCATTGTGAGATAACTTAAAAAGTTTAAGGGTGTCTGGCAGGGGGTTGCAACGATACTACGTGTCTGGCAATGCATGACGTGATTTCTAATACTATTCTGAAGAAATATAAATAAATTAGAAGTTATACTTTGACGTAAGTTTTTTTACACATTTCTTACCTGTTATCTCCCAAAGCTACCATAATCCAAACAAACGTTCCTCCCAGTGTTGCGGACAATACGCAGAGAAACTTTCAGCTTTTATAAAATAACGAAGGTCTGGCACGCGCTGGCTCTCTCTACAAGTAGGTACATCATACATACACTCGACCAGAAAGTAAGTAATAACAAATACCTACTAACCTAAATAAAATGCAGTATAGGAACAGTTGCGGGCAGTAATTTCTTGAATGAATATTTGTTGTGTTAGTTTTTGTGGTTTTTCAAAGAATAGGTAACAAGGTAAAAGGTGTTTATTTCTTACGCCTTCTGCTACGAGTCTCATCTCATACCTACATTAAGGGAAAAGGAAAGCTTAGTACAGCTTAGTAGCACTGTAGTAGATACTACAACTTTTATAAGTAGAATGTGTAAAATTCTCGGTTTTCGGATTTATTCCTTTACTTGTGCTATAAGACCTACCTACCTACCAAATTTCATGATTCTAGGTCAACGGGAAGTACCATATAGGTTTACTTGACAGACGACGTACATACGGACAGACAACAAAGTGATCCTATAAGGGTTCCTTTTTTCCTTTTGAGGTACGGAACCCTGCAATAAAAAATAAAACATGTTTTATCCTTCGCTGCATATGGCACTGAAGATATAATAGATAGGTAGGATGACATATTGTATTGGTCGGTACATCGTCGACGCGTTTTCAAATAATAGACGTCCACTGCTGGGCATAGGTTTCTTGTACGAATCGTAATAATACACGATTAGGTACATTAAAATTACTGGTAAATTAAAACTACCTGACTATTCATAAGCACTTGTAAAAAGTTTACATGAATAAAAAACATTCTATTCTACATTTTTCTCTTTATTTTTTAGGGGTTTAGTCAGAGGTGACTATGTTACCCCGTCCCCGTAAGTTTTATTAGATAATACTTGATAATAATAATTTGTACGCCAATTTTAGGATTTAGGCAACTCATGTACCTACTTAAGTTTCCAATTCAATAAATATTCACCATACTCAGGATTGCTTAGTTATAATTATTTATAAATTTTTCAATAATCTAAATTGCGTTTTTCGAAACTTCCTTATTGATTTTAAAGCTACTAATCTTCGTAAATGATCAGTTGTTGTTCGTGTATGCTAATTAGGTTCAGTTTTATATAATGACATGCTTAAAATTAACGTCCACTTCATTTACAATAATTCTTATATCAACAGACGTAGCTATTTACAAATTGCTTTTTAAAGGATCCATTATTTTTTGCATATAACTTTGGGCAAATGTTGGAGCCTAGCTTAGGTACAAAGGTATTAGGAAACTCTTTAACACAAAAAATAGTAGGTATTTTAGATTTATTTAAACATGGCATACCCCAAAATCATCGTTCAAAGATTCAGTATTAAGTAACTATTAAGTATCAGGCAATCTCAATTCTCATGACACAGTTTTCGAGTTTCGTTATTCAATATAATATGCATGCAAAACTACGCATGATGCTATTAAAAAACCCCGGTCAAGTGCGAGTCGAACTCGCACCCGAAGAATTCCGTACCATAGTACAAGAAATAACACCTTTTTTCTGTAATTTGACTACAAATACACGGTTTCCGGATTTTCCCCTTGTGCTAAAAGACAGTACTACCTGCCAAATTTTATGATTCTAGGTCAATGGGATACCTATAGGTTTTTATTTCCTTGGCCGGTCTTGACAGACACGACAGACAGACAGACAACGAAGAAGTAATCCTATAAGGGTTCCTTTTTTCTCTGGAGATACGTATCTCTAAAACTGATTTATTTTGGTGCCATTATTGAATTTGGACAGCTTGCAAAATTCCTCCGTAACAGACCAAGAGCTCCGATTCTTACCCTTTTCGCCCCTATTTTCATATCGATATTTTTCATGATAGGTATAAATTATTTAAATTAAAGTCAGGGTGCAAACACGTAAACATTGTAGCCATGGCTACGGGTAGTGAGACCACGTTTATTAACGTGTATGATTGCATAGTTGTTTCGGAGAAATGGGGTGAACTTGATCGCGTGTCCGTCTGTCTAACCCGAACCTTGAACTGCTGATGTGGCAATGTTACACATTTGTTTTCAAACGCTTCCTCATATTATGGATAGACTAATCTCGATTTGTGTTGCAGTAGCATTGTTTGGAAGATGTATCCGTAAGAAAGTCCGCGACTTCGTTTTATGACATAATAATGTTTGTAGTATTTTTTGTTCGAAGGAAACGCTCCCAAAAAGTCTTCAGCTCATCATTTCATGAAAATATTACTTACGTTCCCGTAGTAAGAATAAGAAATTGAAATGTTCAATTTATTTTCTAGTTTAGATCAACGGTAGAAATATATTTACATCCTCATCTTTAACCCTTTCAAAATCAAAACAGCTTACATTCATAGACGTTGTTTTCCTAAAAATTTTCATTTCGATTTCAACCGATAAACAGGTTTTTCCTCAAAATGAAACATCAATAGTACTTTTAAGTTTAATTCTTATCACAAATTGTATCACTGATAAAAAGAGGAAATCCCTCAAGTGTCTATTGAAGCTCGCTAGCGTTTTTGAAATATTTGATACACTTTCGTTTAATTCTGCGTAAGTTATGATGTTATCCGTGGATGACATCACGTAGGTACCTTCTTACTATATCGTGTAACAGCCTGTAGTATTACCGTCAGACAGCGTGGTTCCAACTTTTACTATTAATGGGCTGTACTTTGTACAAATTACTACAAATTTTTAAAGGCTTCCGTACCTAAAAAAAAGGAACTCTTATAGGATCACTTCGTTGTCTGTCTGTCCGTCTGTCAAGAAAACCTATAGGGTACTTAATGTTGATCTAGAATCATGAAATTTGACAGGTAGGTAGGTCTTATAGCACACATAAAGGGGAAAATCCGAAAACCGTGAATTTGTAAAATAAATTAAAATAATATGTTCATCAACAAATAATTAGTATTTTCAACTTAGTAAGATTACTATATTTACCAAGTGGGGTATCACTGTAGATTGTAAAACAGATTTTTATTTATTTTTACGCATAATAGTTTTTGATTTATGGTACAGAATGTCGAAAAAATACTATTGTAGTATGGGACCTGGGTGCGATTTTTACCGTTTTCCAGCTTCCTCAATTTTTATTATAAAGTGCCTCTATTTATCCAACCTTCTTTGAGAGGTCTTTGAACCCAAGACGTTTTTTAGATCATCAATACGCAAAAAACCTAAAACCTATATTTTACACTTTCACTCAGTCAAACTTACATAGATACTGCACTCGAATCCACAGAATACAATTTCTCAGTGAATTCCAAAAAGCTACTAAATAGTCAAATACAAAATAACGTAGTTTTCCATTATGCAAATTCGTATTCTTATTTCGCCAGTCATGTCTTGTAGAACTATTAATTTTCCTTTAGCATATTTTTTTACCTTCCTTATTTTTTCCTTAGCCAAAATCATGGCAGATTTCAGACAAAAAGAACCTGAGGCGTTATAGAAAATTAAAGGTTACTATACTAAGTGCTTAGGCCTATCTGAAGCGACACATTTTAACTAAATCATAAAATTCTAATCGCTTGTATTATACAATCAGTATTTTATGTTTCAAAAACTGTTATACATGAACTATGAGCACAGGAGTTTATACCTGCCCCCCGATTGTTTAAGAATAACCATTTCATGGCTATCGCAATCGTCAAGACATTCTGCCCTTTGATTGGTTGATTCGCTGTTTACAGTTTTTCACAGCCAATCAAAGGGCAGAATTTCTTGACGTTTGCGATAGCCATGAAATAGTTATTCTTACACAATTGGGGGGCTGTTTGGAAAAGATTTTGGGTTGGGCTACCACCTTTTTGGTATTATATACATTTACCTACTGACTGACTGGCATACAACGATATGTTTACTACTATCACAATCTCAATATAACAATGATCTCTTTACTATCCGCTGTTTTGTGTTCTTACTTCTTACTAATTTTGCAACTTGGTTGAAAGCATCCAGTTTATTTGAACTGAATGAAAATAAGCAAAGGTGCCCACACCTTTTCTGTATTTGCCAAACCACCGTTTGTTACATAAAATGACTTTACCAATACCCTGGAATTCAAACGACTTAGTTGGAATTTCCGTTTTTCTGCGGCTCTGTTTCCTAATCCCATTTGGCAAACGCTTCGTATTTTTCTTCAACATAAATCTCAGCATTTATTGAATCAAAATATTTACACCGCGCGCGTTCATGGAGAAAGTATTCATTGAATCATTGAGTGTAACTATAACTAACTACTTACTTCAATATGCAAAAAAGTTTTTTGGCCCGGCTAGCGAATTGTTGGAATACTCGGTCGCATAGGACATTACGTTACCGAAAATGTGTTTTGCGCCTGCGCGGTACGCTCGCCACCGATCATACAAAACCAGCTGCGAACGTGCTAACTGACTCAGTGTGATATTAAACATTCTAGCTACGCGAACGTATTTGATAGAAACCTACGCATGAGTCATTCTGTTATCAAGTAGTGTTACTGAATTGTCACGCCGCGCCTGAAATTTTTCGGACTTTTTGGACTTATTTTGTTTTGATCCCTCACACGTGCTTGGTTGTGTCAATTGTTGTGAAAGCAGTCTTCATGTCTCAGTTGGTGCCGTACCACCTCCTCAGCAGCGAACAAGACGACAGTCTCATGTTCGCCACCATGTTCGACTACCAGATGGACGATTACAATAAGCCAAGGGTAAGTTGATATTTGATCGTTGATTTATCATTGAACGTCAGTGTTCATTCTGAAGTTTGGGGTCGGTAGTACATCCGTGACGCGAATAGTAAACAACTTTCCAAACTTACATGCCTTGCTAAATTTTGAGCGTTGAATTCTGTCTTTTATTAAATATTTAATGTAAAGTAAAAGTAAAATACGCTTTATTGTACTTCATTCCATTGTTGTATTTAATTCCTTTTTTTACTATTAGTTGTAGTAATAGTAGTAATATAAAGCTTTATTGCAACAAAATACAGCATATTATTAATATAAAATAAGGTATTGAATTAAGATTAGATTATTTTGAAAGGAATAATTTGATTTTAACCTTGACATTATGTAACGTCGTTCTAAATTCAAAATACCGTATCCTTCTTGTTATCTTCGCTTTATCAGGTTTGCAAAAGTATAATAAGTAAACTTGGTGAAGACCGAAAAATTAATTACATGCTTCGTTTCAGACTTTGTCCCACTTAACTTTTAGTTATGCATTGCATAGCAATACCCGTTATGAACAAAAAATATGATAGCAAATGCTGAAATGCTTTGTAAATATTACACGTTATATGATATTTAGTTAAGTAAACTATAATATATTATGCAATATAATATATGGCCCTAATTAGCTTCAAAAATGCACTCTCAATTGGAATACCGTTGGTTATCATTTCGAACTTCAAATGCTTGAGTGATTTTATTACTTAACATTAAAAATAAATTAGGTTCTATATAATTTTATTGCAACTGTTTTCGATTCTTTTTTTTTGAATCTTACACTTTTATTTTAAAAGAAGTTCGTCTGGTTTGCGATAGATGGCGTTACTTGTCTTTAAAGTCGTAAGTAAGTATCGTTGATAAAACGATGCTTACCTGTCTGATAACATGATAAAGTTTTATTGCGTCATCATTATTTGTGTCTTCAGTGTAAGAAGTTTTCAGTTTCCTTATTTCCTTATTCAGTTTCGTTTGATTATACTGAAGTGTTTCAACACTTCAGTATAATCAAACGAAACGAAAAATTCAAACCACTATAGAACAACTCTATACAATATTTCTATTAGTAGGTACATGCCAACTTTAAGTTAAATGATTTATTGAATACCTACGTAATTTATTTTCTTTTATAACATGACTGATTATTATTTCATATATTTCGTTTTGACCCATTTAACCTTTAGGTAGGTACATGAAATAAATCTACACGTTTTATTAACCTTTATAAATAAACTCATCATCTTTAATTCGTAATGGTCATTAGCAGTGGCGTGCCCAGGAGTTCAAGCCAGGC
Organism: Maniola hyperantus; assembly: GCF_902806685.2. NCBI lineage: Eukaryota > Metazoa > Arthropoda > Insecta > Lepidoptera > Nymphalidae > Maniola > Maniola hyperantus. Next base: position 9,869,914 of record NC_048553.1, read on the forward strand.
TATGCATTTAGGTTTGAACTTATTTTACGGCAGATTATAATGAAAAATAAGCATTGCTTTATTACAATAAGGGTAAGCAGTGCGTTTATGCCTCTATAAGCTGCACGCCACTGGTCATTAGTCATTACTTTTTTTCGACAATAAAGTAATGCACCAAACGAGTATTGGCAAATGGCAGCTGCGAATTTGTTTTGAACGGTAAAACATTAAACATAAAAACTAGAGACGTAACAGTTCGTGCCAGCCGATGACGTCACGCGATGACGTCACAATCCCCACTCCACTGCACATTGAGAACTTCTCAGAAGTCTGGCGACTGAGCGAGCTACTTAAATTAATTTACGGCAATCCATATGTACAATAAAATTCCGAGGACAGGTTTAACTTTTTGTTTTATAAAATTGGAGTTTCCTTTTTTATAATTACGCAGCGTTTTTGTAATAAACGTATTTTTCCTTATACCGCTCTATAATATTGAGTTTCACAATAGGTGGTGTGAGTTTAATCACGTAGTTATAACATAAAGGTGTTGTTTATAATATTGTGGTTGTAATTTTGATTGCATCGTTCTATAAATTATTGCTTGGCTATCATTTTGATTGAATGTAGTGTATTACTATTTAAGTACCTGAATATGTAAAGGCATCTTTTGTTTCGTATGCATATTGTTATAGTTTTTGCTAAGGAGTTTTACTGTTTTATCCTACCTCAACAATGCTTATATTGTTTTACTTTTTCCAAAACAGTTTAAAAGCCTATATATTGAACTTTGCCTTTTTTAATATCCCTGCGATCTCTAGTCCTATCCTAGAGTATCTGCGCGTATTCTGGTTGCGCCACTCTGTTTTAGTCTATGACGATTTTTTAAGGTTCCATAAATGATCCACTTCAGCGTTAGAAAGAGAGATACAGAAATTAATCTTGAAACATATTTCTGGCTTTTCTTTTACAGTGCCGTTAATTGTTGTCGATATTCTTTTGTCTATCAAAAACTTAATAGGCAATCAATCTAATGTTGTATTGATGTATTACTTTGCGTCACTGACCACAAGCTTGTATACTCTTCAGACACGTTCGTAGGTACATATGTAGGTACTAGGTACTAGGTAGTAAGTAGCTGTGCATGAATGAAATCCTTGGGTATTACCAATGTGGTGCAAACCTACTTACATATTACCTGACCTTTGAAATCATCATTACATTTATAAGATTGATCTTGCCCTTTTACCTATTCTTATCCAGGTGCATAATCTTTTCATGTCGCTTTATCCAAAGTATTATTTCTATTGAATCCACCTAACGTATTCTTGGCCTTCTTTTACATCCTTTTCCACTTAACTTTCAATAGTAAGACTTAATTTCTCTTCACTTTGTCTTTATTAAATTAGCTAAATTGCACCTTTATGCTCTATATATTATATGACTAGCTTTTGCCCGGGACTACACAAATTTCAAATCCTTCAGGGGGTGAATTTTCAAAAATCTTTTCTTAGCGGATGTCAACGTCATAATAGCTACAGAAAAGATTGCCATGCGGCAATCCACCCGATCCGTCTAGTAGTTTGAGCTGTCCGTTGATAGATCAGTCAGTCAGTCAACTTTTCCTTTATACTTATAGTATATTTAGATTTGCTCTATTTAATCGATCTAACGTATCCTTGGCCTTCCTTTTCTACTTGACTTTTAAAAGTTAGACTTAATTTCTCATCTAATGTCTTTATAATTAAATTAAATTAATACCACCGTAATTTTCTGTAGTAAGTCTTCCGGAAATATACGATTGTGCTCTAAAATTTAATCCATACGACAATAGATATCGTGGTCAGGACTTTGATCAACTTATTGCATTGGCCGTTCTCGTACAACTGATCTTTTAAGATCTGATAAACGAGTCTACCAGTTGCGCAAGAGCACAACCGGACTTGTCGGTAGCGGCGCGCCGGTAGCGATGTTAACCTTTGCGAGGCGAAAACTTCAAGTCCGGCTGACTTGACCCACATCGGGCTTGTGAAATTTCTCCTGCACTGTATTGCTTCCAAGAACGCACGTCCGCCTGGGATTCCCCACACGCTATGCGCGTGCGCAACAATTTCCATTTTAATTGCATTTCAGAGTTTTGTTTCCTAAAATCTAACACCGACCAACTATATTGCTTTGCATCATAATAATACCTAGTTATTATGATAATCAATTACTTCAGTAGTTGCTCTGAGTGTTTGATAGATAGGTAACAATTTACAATATCTTTTACAATTATTTGAAACAAGAGTTAATTGGCATCTTCTACACCATCACTTTCCACCACGTGTGATTGTTATCAAGCGTGTGCCTTAATGAATTTAAAAAAAACCTCGTACTGGTTGATTCCTTGATAAAATTGTTTCAGGAGCTGCAAGCTCCTGTAACAATTTTTTTACTTTTACATTTTCCAGGATATGTTCTGACTAGATTTTCCGGGATAAAAGTAGCACGGTCTCAGAGCTTTTCGGAAGTCGGTTCACTTTTTTAAATTGTATTTTATTTAGTGTTTATGTAGGCTTGGAGGAAACTGGTACATTTTAGTAATAATTATGTCACTCTTCAGGTCTTTAACTATGTCGGCCAAAAATTAAAGATTTAAGGACAACCCAACACACAAACACTTTGGCATTTATAATATGAGTATTGAGTAGTAGTAGAGAATAAAGCACAAGGTACAAAGTGCAAAGTGTGGTAATATCTACTAAAAGTTGTAACACGGCCTGTGTTCCAATTCGTAGGTTCCTATTAAATAGTAACCTGATTATGACATGATTGGACTAACTAGTTGAATCGAGCAGATGGGTTTGGTTGACCGACACCTATTAAACGACTGCAGCCAATAAAGGCCGGATGTGGACAATTTGCTCTAATTGTAGGCGACTTAGAATTGACCACAGGAAAGTACTTTGTCAAGAAATGACTATGATTATTTTGATCAGTGTTGGCGAAATATTTGGTTATGGACAGTAACTCATATTTGCTGGTTTTTATTAAAAGATATTCGAAAACCGTTCAGATAAGATTTTTGATGAATTAAAAGACCCTAACAAAGTATTACATATTTGAAATATGAATACCTAAAAATAAGATTTGAATATAATTTTGTTCTTGCGTCGTTTGCTGAATTTGTACAAATAAAGTAAAAATTCTGGGAAGTAAACAAACTACGGTAGGTAGTAAATGGTTTTCCCCGATTCTTGAAAAGGGGTAGTGTTGAAGATAAAGATAAAATCTTTGACCTTGTCAAGCCTTCATGCCTTTTGAACACACGCCACATAAAAGTATGCCATCATGAGATTACCATAATTATTATGTAGTAAGTAAATAATCTTTATTGTGTACGTGAGCTCCTAGAAATCTTCGTGAGTCATCGAAGACTTAGCCAAGTCGGAAGTAGGTATCAAACGATACCTTTTGTGGGTTTTAGTTGTATTAATTCACTTATTAATTCAGCAATAACTTTGATGTGGGTTTAGTTCTTTTGTTCTTTAATGTTTTTGTCGAGCTTTATTTTCGTAGTGTTAACCTCTCTTTTACATGTTATGCAGATAGCTTAGAACTGGTAGTAGTATCTACTTTGAGCTTATCTGCCAAGTTTAAATTGTGTTTTCAGTAAATTTTCATTAATAGATTTGTAAATATTACAATAAAACTTAAAGTAAAAGGTTACTTTTAAGTTTTATTGTAATATTTAAATAAGGATCTCTACAAGCATTGATTTATCATGCCCGCGTGGAATATTGCCAATAACACTGGCTGCATTTCCGCGCTGGAGAGCCAGGCTAATCCGTTACGCAAAAAATGAGTCAGCCCTTCTGTCACCAGATTTGTAATAATATCTATATATGCAGGTACATCCATAAATTAATTTGTTAGTAGGTACGTAATATGTATATTTGCTTAAATTTGTATATTAGTTTCAATTATACCTATACTAGTAAAATTACTCCAAATTGGAAAAATCTGTATGCTTTCTGTAGCTAATAGAAAAGTTATCAATTTTACAACATCATATGTAAATCTCAGCATTACCAACAATAAAAGTGGAAGAGGCCAGGGCAAAACCGCAGAAATAATAAAATATTTAAATAGTAGCTCGGAAGTGGTAGCGGTGGAAGCGCCATAAACTTAGTCGTCATTTAAGTAGTTGCACAAGTCGTAACAATAAAAGGTCGGGATTGACTTCTTTATTGCCTCCGTCGAAGATAACTTGACCAATGTTATCCATTTTGGTCCATTACATAAAGTGTTGTCCATTGTCTCCCGTACAGATTTCTCTGTTTTCTTTACAAGTTACAGCCCGAAAGGCCCTTACAAATCTTAAGTGATTGTAGAGTGGAGACTGCTAAAAGCTCTTTGTTATTTAGAGAAACCGCTTGACGAAGTCCGTTGTCCGACATTGGTTTGGTAATTTCAATTCAGGAAATAATTACGTCTTTTACTTGATGCTTTGTTAAAACCAAAAGATTTGGCCCGCATAAAAAAGGATTAATTATTTCATTTTAATTACTTCTCAAAAAAAGTGGTTGGTATTTTCCACTAATTATATATGTACTTTATTAAGTGTGAAACAATCTTTTGGCACTTTAATTAACTGAACATTTAAAACGCACCCAATATTTTTATGAACAAGTACCTATCTAAATTCATGGTCCATTTATAAGCTTGACACCATTTGACGCGTAGTTTGGAAATAATTTATGCTAACAAAAAAATCATAGCAATAATAATAATAATAAGTGTCGGTAAAAGTAGAGTTCAATAGTCTGTTAATCGTGTCATTAGTTTTTAGGGTTCCGTACATCAAAAGAAAAAAGAAGCTCTTATAGGATCACTTTGTTGTCCGTCAATCTGTCCGTCATCTGTCTGTCGTTAAACCTATAGGTTTTCTTGACAGACTTCAAGAAAACCTATAGGGTACTTCCCGTTGACGTAGAATCATGAAATTTAGTAGGTAAGTAAGTCTTATAGCATACGTAAAGGAATAAATCTGAAAACCGTGAATTTGTGGTTATGTTAAAAAATTAAAATATGTTCATGAACAAATAATTAGTATTTTCAATTTTCAAAGTACCTGTACATTCTAAAACAGATTTTTATGCATAATAGTTTTTGATTTATCGTGCAAAATGTCGAAAAAATACGAGTGTAGTACAGAACCCTCGGTGCGCGAGTCTGACTCGCACTTGGCCGGTTTTTTAAAACAGGAGTGCCTCTAAATAGGCACTTTTAACATTTTAAAGTATTGTCTGTACAAATGGGAAATTATGTACGGTCATAACTCAGCTCTCACGGTTTGTCAAGCTTTGTTGGCTACGAGACGCTATTTCATTCCGTCTGGTTCACTCTGGCCCTGTCAACTACAGCACCACAGTTCACTCTAAACCACCCACATCGATTTGACACGTCAGTTTATATTTACATTTGTCCAATTTTATCTTTAACATTTAAAAATGAAAACAAAATATATCATCTATGAGTTATATTCTGTCTTCCACAACTTATTCAGGCCGTCACCTGTCATTATGAGTTATGACAAACCCTTTTCCTTAAAGATAATTATTATTTAATACATCACTTTTTGCTACACCCCTTATAAGTCTAACTTAATTAATAAGTTTTCTACAAGTGTCTAGGTACATTGGTTATATCAACTTAACTTTTGTATCACTATGAACCTTATTAATATTATTGTTTGCGAAGGAATGTTTCTACGACAGGAAAGAATGTTCTCACACATACGTTTATGTACTTATAACTATATATGAATATTATCCTTTTATATTATTAGTCACTTTGCGGCGTTTATTACTTAAATAATATCTAAATTTTTTTTTTTTTTAAATATTCATTATAGGTATACGCTTGACCACAATCACACCTGATGGGAAGTGATGATGTGGCCTAAGATGGGACGCGTTTACCTAGAAGATGCCTATTCACTCTTGTTTTAAAAACAAAGTTTTCTCTTGCGATTTAAGGTTCTAAAGATTTGTTGGAATTTCTCAATATTATTTCTTAGTGGAGTCTTTTGGTCTATGTTATAGTGAAAAAGCACCTAAATGAAATTCTCAAGCTAGACTCAAGGCTTTGAGCTGTATGTCGATAATTGATGTTATGTTAGTCAGCCAATCAATGTCGTCTTTTCTATACTATGTTACCTATATAAAGGATTTTTGAAAATTCAACCCCTAAGGGGTTAAAATAGGAGTTTGAAATGCGCTTAGTCCACGCGGAGCGCGTTATCGAGCATAAGTTAGTTATACATATACAATATACATACATAGATGACACAAATGAAACACTGAAGATAAAATGATAAAGCACTCCAGGAATTTGTATTGAGAAAACAAATACAGAACATTTAAATGATTTTACGCTAGAAGGTCAATTCGTATTTGATTGATGCTCCCGGGTTCGTGCATTTTAGTCACGCCCGCCACCCAGCGGTCAAACAGACGCAATTCGAATTTAAAATACCCATACAATACTACAATATTTGACTTATGGTTTACAATTCTATGAATTCTTTGCCTATTTGCTAATTTTTATCTTCTACCATTGTTTGGCTCGAATGTCGGTACTTTCAGTTGTATGATTCTGTTTGCTTCTTTATAGCTCACAATAAGTTGTCACGGGACAGTACCGCAAATATTTGTAAAGTTGACAGGCATTAACGGGATGCTTTAGAATTTCAACAATTGCGTCCCAAAATTTTGGTGGGTCCGTTAAAGGTAGCAACCGGTGAACGATTGGGTGTCGAGACTGTCGAGTGACTCATACAGCTGGCATGCAAGGCATTTGTCGGACATACAAAACATGCCGCCGACAACTACTGATCTTTCTACATTAATTATGATATGTTTTTTAAATTTTTCTAAATTTTTCGGAAAGTTGTGTCAATTTTTTTTTGTTGCAACAAAGGATTCCTCGTAACGGGTCGCGAACTCGGTTTTCTTTGTTGCACAAAGCAATAACAATTACGTCACAAATAATAAGCATGTTCATGTACCGATATTGACAACAGCTGCTAAGTCCTTGTTCCGATTATGGTCATGAATCGTGCTTACGGCTCCGCAGATTACTGACATTTTCCACGTTTCCGCCTTGACTGCCTTATTAAAGGATGTCATACTTACTGCGAGCGCACGTGCGTTTGATTATTGTTATTAAGTCCTATGCTATATTGTATTAGGTTTTAATAGAATTCTACGTAGGCCTCATAAGGTGCACAATGGAATATTGCTATAGTGTGCTAGAAAGACAAAAATGCTATTACGCACGCTTGTTCTATGTTTATGTTCTAGGACCACTGATACTTTACATTCTTCCTTGACTGCGCAAGAAAACTTACTGTCTTAGAACAATGAGCTAAGGTAAATATTCAAATGATTAAAATGTCTTGTTTTTATACTATCGGTGATTTACTGCGTAGAAAATTGTACAAACACAATCCTATCTACGCTGTACTTTTAAAACGTGTTTTGGTCACGAATAAAGTGCGAGTAGATAACAATATAAGGTTTAATCGAAGTTCTCTTTTATCCTGAGCGTTCGTATTAGATAAAAATATACATTTGTCAGTTCCGTGATCTATTTTGTTATTATCACAAACCAGATTTCATCGGGATTTGTATTGAATAAAGATCGCTCCTGCCTACAACAAAAATTGTGATAGACGGCACAATAAGCGTACTTCCAATACCGACGCCATTATTTAATGAACCCTCGTCAGATGAAAAGGTCAAATTATTTGAAAAGATTAAGCTCGTAATTTATGTGGGCCTAATGTATCTCGCCAGATTTCTCGGTTGACGGACTGCGCTGTATGACATTGGTCTCCTGTATCACAAAAGATATCTTATTATGTGTATAAGTTTTTTTGTGTCCGGCCCAGAAATCTGTCTTGCATTATATTTTAAATATTGTGATGCTTCTTGATTGGGTGATTGTGAGTAGCGCTTAACGTTTGCCTCGATCAAGCCTTGCATTAAATTACTTCAAAGGCATGTATAACAAATTGTCGGGTTCGCATAATTTGCGCGGATGTACCAGTTTGAGAGTAATGCACTCGTAAAGGTTTACGAGTGTGGCTGCGTTTCAACGTCAATGTTATTTAAATCATTTTTAAGATTCCCCTCCACCATCCCGAATGGGTTTACATCGCCAGTTTTATAGACATACGATAATTCAAACTTTACAACACTCCGTTGAATTCATACGAATATTGTAGCTTCGGCGCTATTTATATGAGTGTGTTTTTTGTTCATTATTTAGAAGAATTTGGCGCGAATCGGTCAGTTCCAAGGTCGTTTTACCTTGAACACGTTTATTTAGTATCAAATATTCATATCGACTATATATTTACCAGCACTAATATTATAAATACATTACGTACCTACCTACTACTATATATTTAGAGTAAGATTAGACTTTAGACTGATATTAAATATGAGCCAGTGGTAATATTTGCTGCAATTCTTCGAAACCAATTTCGCATTTAGCTACTCCTACGCGGCTATAATTTTTATAAGATTGCGAAAGGTCAGACGACTCGAGTTCTTCTGATCTTGATTGAAATTCATTTCAATTTACTTGTAACTTTGACAACTCTATTTGCTGAACTTATTTTTTGTTACAGTTTGCTCAAGGTAGCTTATTGTTAACTAATGGCTTAGTTAAGTTACATTGTTCGCTTTTGTAGTGAGTAGTTTCCAAGTGTGTGTTCTCGTATATCGCTGTAGACTACTGACTTATTTAAGTTAGCACATTACTCGAGTTTTTTTTACTATGTTCTTGTGTTTTATTATGACGATCTCGTCACGCTGCACTGACCACTTAATTGTGTTCTATAAAATTTCATTCTATCCTCAATGTATCTCTGTCTGTCTCCCATTTGCGGTCGATCGGTCTGTATGGATGCAGTATATCTATTTATTAATAAAATTGTAGGACATTCAAGGATCAGCTCATGTTGGTAGAAGGTCTTCTTAGAATAGAAATCAGTTTTCAAGTTTTAGTTCGCAGTATTCCATGTCATTTACGAGTTTGTGACGTCCTATCAGTCGCTAACAAATTGCGGTTGATTTACCTGGTCCATATTTTGAAGTCGTAACCGCAAACTTCTAGGGCTGTTTGTTTTGCTCTGCTTCATTTTGTGGTCACTTATCGTATCGTTTTGAGGTACTGCTTCACGTAAACATTAGATTGCAACACTTCAGAGGTGGCCAATGTTAGCGGCTGCTCGCGCTCAACATGTCTGCACTAATTTAATTATTCCGTTTATGTAGTGAACGGATAACGTTGCATACTGAATTTCTGTTCGCCCGATGTAGTTCGGCCCAATTAGGAGGACACTAAAAAGGTTCTGCGTTTGTTTGGGCCTCATTGTTCTCATCGGTTTCTGGGCTGGCGCGGCGGTTTCGCAATCGTCGTCGTTTCCTCGTCTTTTTAAGGAGTCGAAAGTTGTCGATTCTGCAGCGAGGCGCCTCGCTGCGATGCAGTTGTGCAATTGTGCGTGGGTGCGGTGCATATTGCGCCTTGCGGGGGCCCGTCTGGCGGCGGTGGTGCTCGGGGCGGCCGCGGTGGTGTGTTGCACCGACGGCGCCGAGTGGGGCGTAGGCGTCGCCGGGGGGCGTCGCGCCAGGCTTATCAGACGGCGGCGGGGCCGGCGGCGCGCGAGCCTCACTGCACGCTCCACCGCTGACCGCGCTCCTCGTGTCAAACACGCTCGCTGCCACCGGTTTTAGATAACAAAAACCTTTGTCCAGTCGAAGCATAATATTTACACTCCGCGTCCTCTGCGCCGCGTACTTTCTGAGGGGTTTTCCGACGCCGACCGACATCTGTCAGTGGTTTGTTATCGTCGCGCGCACGCGTCCCGCGCCTGTTGTTACGAGTTGCGACAAGTTTTTGGAGATATCCCGAGGAAAACACGAGTAGTAAATAGTAAAGTTATTTGTGAAGTGTGTTGTTACTTGGATTGCAAATTGCAGCTGCTGGAATTTGGTAAGTGGGTTTCTGTTGACATACATAATTGTTTGTAATCACTAATTACATGTCAAAAGGTGTCATTAAAGTTCATTAAACTTGGTGAACAGATTTTATGTTTATAAGTTGTTAATTCGTAACTGCATTTTTCTCATTACAACAGATTGCATCATGACCTTACCTCTAACACTTTTGGCAAAGCGTTGAGATTTGATTTTAGCCGGGAAGTTTTTATAAAGCGTGTTGCAAAATTTTTAATCCGAAATGCTTGTTGTTTATGTGATCTTCACTTTGTGTGAGAGGGCTGCGGGCGGTCGGCGCACGCGCATGTGACGCCGCGACGCCGCGCGCCCCGTGTCATCGCTCGCGGTCAGTTGAACGAACCCTCAGCCGGCGTCAACCTTGCCATAATCGCGATTATTTGCATCACCATTGTGCCAACTGAGGCCTGTGAGCCTCAATTGTCTCTCTAAGTAGAAGGATGCGCACCTTGTACCTAACAACATCAATAGCCATATCAATGACATTACAGGCTACGGGAGCAACTGACTGAAAGAAATTATGCTTCATGTTTCACAATCAGTTGAAGCCTTAGTGCCAAGTAAAGCAGCAAGGCTTTGACTGACTCTCGGTAGATGGATTAATAACTTAGGATCTTAGACCAAATAGTTGGTAGATCTAGATACCTACCTACCTAATATTGATCTAAGATGCTAGGTATGCATTACTTACTGTATCTTAGTAGCACCCCGCAGACGCAGAAGAGATGCATCTGACTACAGGTGCCGCTTTGATTCTTTTTGAAAATCATTTTTCTCTTTTTTATTTTTATTTTTTCTTCTTTATATTTTTCTTTCATTTAGGACTTATATTATTTTCCTGAGCATAGTTGAGATTTTTTAGTGGTTTAAATATTAATGATATTAAACCACAAAACCTCAACTATATGGCTTAAATCCTCAACCCCTCTGGCTCTTGTACTTTACCTTTTGAGGGATTACCCATAGGTAAATTACCTTCTTTTAAATTCCCCTAAGAAAATAAAGTTTTTCTACAGAACTTCGAATCCCACACAAATATATCGTTGTATCAAAATATTTTAAGTATACCTGCTTATCATTACATATCTTTGATTTCAGGGAAGTTACACCTATCAATTACTATCAGATGTAAAAGCTTCATAATATACCTACATATCATTATGTGGGTAGGTACTCGTATAGTACGCGACAGGTTGAGGATTGAGATGGCAATCGGGGAGGGAACGCCCCGCACACCCGCACATCTCCCGCGTTAACTCGGTGCGGACGAGCGCGGGTGACATGCGGGTGTGCGGAGCGTCCCCCTCGCCTCATACCCTGATTGCCATCTCAACCTATCGCGGACTATAGTAAGTATGCCTATAGAATTGTTGATTCTTACATGCCCCGGTATTGTGATATCTTATCTAGGTATTTGTTTCCAGATTTCCTTTTTAGGTAGGGCTGCAATTTAATCTGCAAGTCTACAATAACAGCAAGTAGATAATGCCATGATAATCCAAATGTTAAAAACATTCCAGTGAAGTCAATTAACTAATTAATGAGTGAGTTAGGTAATTTCCATTTCCGAATTAAATCTACCTATTTAGAAATATTTAAAGAACAACTTTTTAGAACTATTTTGAGTAGGTAAAATAAGTATCAAAGTCTAAGTCAAATATTTTATTCAAAATAGGTAATAAACTACACTTTTTGATGGTCGGTTGTTGGATTTGTAAGATGATATAGTGGTAATAATTTTAACGCGAACTTAAAACTAAAGCTACGAGGGTTCCAAACGCGCACAGGTTTGAGAAGAGCCCACAACAAACTCAGCCGGGTATTTTTAGGGTTCCGTACCTCAAAAAGAAAAACGGAACCCTTATAGGATCACTTTGTTGTCTGTGTTTCTGTCTGTCTGTCTGTCTGTCTGTCGGTCTGTCAAGAAACCTACAGGGTACCTCCCGTTGACCTAGAATCATGAAATTTGGTAGATAGGTAGGTAGGTCTTATAGCAGGCATTCGGGAAAAAATCTGAAAACCGTAAATTTGTAGTTACATCACACAAAAAAATTAAATTGTGGTCATGATCTAATAATTAGTACTATATCAAGTGGGCTATCATATGAAAGGTCTTCACCTGTGCATTCTAAAACAGATTTTTATTTATTTTTATGTATCATAGTTTTTGAATTATCCTGCAAAATGTCGAAAAAATACGACTGTAGTACGGAACCCTCATTGCGCGAGCCTGACTCGCACTTGGCCGGTTTTTTCTATAAGTAGGTAAAACAACTTATACCTGCCTCGTAACTTCTCCCGTAGAACATGACCTTCCTTCAATAGTTCCGTCAGCATCATCAACCCATCACCGGGTTCCTCTCCTCTCAGAATGAAAAGGGTTTAGGCCATAGTCCACACGCTAGTCAAATGCGGATTGACAGACATACAATTTTACGAACCTTTTGGAGAACTCTCAGGCACGCAGGTTTCCTTCACCGTTAATAAAATTAATTGCTTAAAATCAGTAAAATGCACATGCCTTACTCCGAAAAGTCAAAGCTATATGTAGTTCCAATAAATCATTTCCGAAGACTTGTTTTGTTCGCAACAATATGCCTACGTAGGTATGATAATAATATAAAATTTTCCATTAACTGTTCTAATCTCTCCTTCAGATGCCCTCCAAAATTTGCGAAAAATAGCTTGTACGCTAAGCCTTCTATGCCTAGTACTAAAATTGTTATTAAGTAGCCTTTGTATTGTAAGTATAGAAAAAAGGAGTCTATCTAAGTTTTCTATCTAATATTCCCCTTTCCCCTCCAATTAAGCGTAGAGCTTGTGCTAGGAGTAGGTACGAGAATAGTGCAACGGGTAGGGTTTGAACCGGCGACCTTTCGGTTTTCAGTCCGCAGGCATGCAGGTTTCCTCGCGATGTTTTCCTTCACCGTTAAAGCAAGTGATATTTAATTAATTAAAACGCACGTAACTCTGAAAAGTTAGAGGTGCGTGCTCGGGTTCGAACCCCCGACCTCCGATTAGAAGGCGGACGTCCTAACCACTAGGCTATCACAGCACGTTAGTCTATATCGATTTATAAATAATGTTATTAGATAAGATTACACGTTAGGTATACCTAGGTGGAGCTCGTATTAACAACAACAGTGGACTTTAAGTGTGCTCTAGCTATGCACTACAAAATGATAACGGCAAGGACTTTAAAATTCCGGGTTGTAACTGTTGTACTTCAATATAACAAGGTCCGTATTATATCCCTTCCTGTTAGAATAGGAGACGGTGAAGCTGACAAGGAATAACTAGCTTAATAATTCGCTGTAACCCACCAAAATAAACGTATGGTACAACGTGCAGCATGTGACATGCATTGCCCGTTCTCCCACTACTAAACATACAGGAAAAGTAAAACGATACGTAGGTCGTAGACGCTACAATGCACAATATAATATTTACAATATTATTGTGGCTAATTCCGTTGTACTGTGTACACAATCTCTTAACTAAACTAAAATAGCACGTCTAAATCTATTGCTATCCCTTTCATAATGTTGCTTGCGGAAAGGGATAGCACTAGATTTAGAACTGTTAATTTCGTTTAGTTTAGAGATTGTGTACAAGAGAATCGGCCCCATTGTCATAAACTCATAACTCATAATATTTGGGGATTTTGCTAATAAAAGATTGTAAAAAAATCTAACTAACTAAATGAAAATACTTAGCAGGGAAAAATCCTATGGATATGTTGGATTGTTTTGGTAGACGATTTGGTAGTATAAAATTCAAAGTTCTGACTGACTGACTGACATAATATATCAACGCACAGCCTAAACCGCTGGTCCTAGAGACATAAAATTTTGAGTGAGTGTCCTTTGTAAAGAGTAGGTATCAACTAAGAAAGGATTTTTCAAAATTCCACCCCTAAGTGGGTTCAAGAGGGGATGAAAGTTTGCCTGAAAGTCCGTCATTTTTCAAGTTATTTGCATGAAAATAACTTGACAATATAAAAAAACAGTGAAAATTGGTTTTTGTGTTGTCGGTCACAAATGATGAAATACGTGTTCCAGGATTTTTGGAAATTCAACCCCCACCTCGATTTCCTAAATTCCACTCGAGCGAAGCCGGGGCGGGTCAGCTAGTAGGTATAATAATATGGAATGATGCATTTTCTATTTCATTCATAGATAACATGCTGTCTCTTGAACTATAATGTTTATCTGTTGCTAGTCGTAGATCTAAATCAATACGTCTCAAAAACATGTTCGATATTTCGCTCCAACAGCATTGTAGTGTTCTGCACCTTCGTCGTAAATAGACGCCGATATCTATCATTATCGGGTTACTTGTTAACCAACTCTACGAACTCCTTTACATAAGAACTTCATGATAAAAGACGTAAAAGCGGTGATAGCCTAGTGGTTAAGACGCCTGCCTCCTATTCGGAAGGTCGGGGATTTGGTCCCGGGCTACTTTTCGGGATCTAACTTTTCGGAGTTATGCGCACTTGCTTCAACGGTGAAGGAAAACATTGTGAAGAAACATGCATGCCTGAGAGTTCTCTATAATGTCTTCGTTGATGATGATAGTAAACACGTTTGTGGTTTTAATGTTTTTCATTATAGAAATAAGTTATCATTACATTTTAATATATTTTGTACGCCAACAAACGGCACTTATTTTTTATGGTTATAATATGTATATGGTTATGCAGCCATACTAAATCTTGTGGTGCCGCCATTGCTTGAAGGTTTTTTTACTGATAAAATATACCTACTGATATTTATCGAAGTTTTTAATTTTTTCGTCTCATATTCTCTTTCAACTTTGGTGTATCTTGTAACGCTTTCTATCAAAGTTTCTTTATGAAGCTTTTACATAAAGTTTTACAACGTATAAAATTTTGTATGCGGGCGTATTGTGCATGCATTAAACATGATCCAAGTTATTGTTAATGTCTTGCCTTGACGACGCTATAAAGAGGGATCTTTTTAATTTTTATAGGCTGTCATAATAATGCAAGAAGGGCGATGGAGTTATATTTGGTCTGGTAATTATTGGAGCAACACACATCTTGGTGTTTAAAACGATAAACCTACCTCTTTGTTTAAGATTGGTATAAATATATCCTTTCTTTTGTATAAAATGAGCCATTAATTTAAGGAGTGCTGTCGCCTAAAACTCAGGTATATACCTACTACCTAGCTTAGGGACAGTCGGTGTTTCTTACTTAATAAATTTTAAGGATAAAAATATCATAAGAACGTACTGTATAACGAACATTCAAATATGCAGATGTACTTGTATCTATGTTTTTCGATCAATAAACAATTTATTTATTTAAATAATTATAGAGTTATAGGTAGGTACTTCAGTATTCATTGTAATCAACTATTCTACTTAAAGTGTTAGGTTATACAGCTTAAGTACCTACTTACTTTGAAAAAGTTGTACCTATGTACTTGAATTTTAGTAGAGTTAAAAACGAGACAGACAAGTATATAGACAGAAATCGCTTCATAGTATAAATCTAAATATATAAAAGGAAAAGGTGACTGACTGACTGACTGACTGACTGACTGACTGACTGACTGATCTATCAACGCACAGCTCAAACTACTGGACGAATCGGGCTGAAATTTGGCATGCAGATAGCTATTATGACGTAGGCATCCGCTAAGAAAGGATTTTTGAAAATTCAACCCCTAAAGGGGGGAAATAGGGGTTTGAAGTTTGTGTAGTTCACGCGGACGAAGTCGCGGGCATCAGCTAGTATACACTAAACATATTCATTACATTATGTCGGTGGTAGGCATAAAATAAGTATTATATTTGAACACAAACTCTACTTTTTTCCTTATTTTGTTAGCCCGACTAAAGGTGTCATTCAACTTATTTTATACTTATAGGTATTAGTACCAATTCTGTAGGTAGGCCGTATACAAAACTAATTAAAATATATTGATTGGCCTAAAACTCAAGTTGTCCTCTTCCGTACCTACAGAACATTGTGAAAAGGATGATACCTACTTATATTAATACTAGATTATGCCCACGACTTCGTACGCGTGGACTACACAAACAAGCCCCTATTTTACCCCCTTAGGGTTTGAATTTTCAAAAACCCTTTCTTAGCGGATTTCTCCGTCATAATAGCTTATAGCTATCTGCATGCTTTTCCGCCCAATCGGTCGTGGTCTAGTAATTTGAGCTGTGCGTTGATAGATCAAGTCGCACAGCTTTAATTTTTTTTTCTCTTTCTGTAGAACATTCTTGGTAATTTTTTATGGAATAATTAGTAACCATAAACTCAACTATCGCCTCAAAATTTACGGCTTACTTAAGCATTATGGAACATACCTATTATCTTATCGAAAGTTCAAAATTACTGTTCGAGCGCAGTAGTTACAAAATTTCAAGACTTGAAAAAAAAAAAAAAAAAATGGCGCCAATGGCCGAGTATTTTTAAAAATTTCTACAACTTAAGAATAAATTTAAAAAAATCTAATATTATATCTTGCAATTTCTCTCATATTATGTTTTGTAGAACGATAAATATTGAAGTTTAAATAAGTAAATAATATTGTGATAATAGATATATATTGTAAGAGAATATTATTATGTTCTGCCCTAGATCCTTGGTCTCTTGGGCTGCGTGCCAATCTTTACGTTTGTTATACCTACGCGGAGTATCTTTCATCGCACAAATGATCATTAAATACGACTTTACTTAGGCTCTTTTCGCACTGCATCCGAACCTAATCCAAGAATTCTCGATTTGTAAAGCTGTGATAGCCTAGTGGTTAGGACGTCCGCCTTCTAATCGGAGGTGGGGGGTTCGGTTGGTTCGGTCCCGGGCACGCACCTCTAACTTTTCGGAATTATGTGCGTTTTAAGTAATTAAATATCACTTGCATTAACGGTGAAGGAAAACATCGTGGGAAACCTGCATGCCTGAGAGTTCTTCACAATGTTCTCAAAGGTGTGTGAAGTTTACCAATCTGCACATGGCCAGCGTGGTAGACTATGGCCAAACCCCTTTTCATTCTGAGAGGAGACCCGTGCTTTGTAGTGAGTCGGTAATGGGTTGATCATGATGACAATGATGACTATTTGAATGAGGGGTTAAACTTAAATCCGAAAATATCGGAGGCAGTCTGTAAAGAACCAACAGTATAGATAAATTTTATTGAAACTTTTCCAATATTTCATTCTTACTAATGTCAGCTGAAAGGTATATTTTACATGCTTTCCCACAAGATATTTATGATAAGATATTCCATGTGAACTCTTTAATTTTCCGCGGGACTATAAGCAGCCTAATGAAGTACTGGGATGCAAGCTATCTTTGTACCAAAGTTAAAATCGGTTATACGGTAGGTTACGATTTTAATTATGATCATGTGGCGATTGTTTGATAATTGGGGAAATTTCTGGGTTTTCCTTAATTGCTTTGTAATGATGCAACAAAATAACATTTTCCTCCACTAGGTACTTAGACATCCAATCTGTTTTAAATAAGTTACAGATATAATTGTCGTAAAATATACTTAAATAATCTAAGACATCTCGCGCACTAGTAGTCCAAGTCCAAGACTTCTGGCCGCATTAGACTGATGTTCTATAAAATTATTTATTCTATCCCACTCTTGGTCGCTTAGTCTGCTTGCGTCTTGGTATTGGATTTGGACTAGACTCGCCAAATCACTAAGATATTTTAATTCTGTTAAGATAAACTTGCAGTTGCATCCGGGGGTACTTTTTTTTTTTTAAAGAATATTGGGGCCGATTCTCTAGTACACAATCTCTAAACTAAACTAAATTAACAGGTCTAAATCTAGTGCTTTCCTTTTCCGCAAGCAACATTATGAAAGGGATAGCAATAGATTTAGACGTGATATTTTAGTTTAGTTTAGAGATTGTGTACAAAGGAATTAGCCACATTAGCCATGTTAAATGACTAATATTCCCCTTTCCTCTCCAACTAAGCGTCAAGCTTGTGCTAGGAGTAGGTACGACAATAGTGCAACGGGCGGGGTTTGAACCGTCGATCTTTCGATTTTCAGTCCACTCCTTTACCGATTGAGCTATTGAGGCTCTTGCAGTACTTAGAATTCTTTTATCCCGGCAAATCAAAGTTCTCATGGGATTTTTAAAAACTTAACGCCAATGAAGTCTAGTCGTAGACATCATCTATTTATTTAATAAAATGCGTATTGATCTATAAGACTATACTATGGAGCAGAGGCGTGCAGCTCATAGAGGCTTAAAAGTACTGCATACCCAAGAAATAGTAAGGTACCCTAGATGAAATAGCTCAATGCTCATTATCCTTTATGACTTGCCCGTAAGCGGGAACCTACCTAAGTACTGCTTACCCTGATTTTAAACCTTGTGAAAGCCACTGCTATGGAGTATAGATAAGTAAGAATTTCCTTTTATACTAATAGATATAGTGATTGTGAAATATTTAGCGATAAGTGCAAGTGTTTGTGGATGATTTCGTGGAAGGGCGATAAGGCGGGTGTTGGCAGACGTTTCGGACGGCCGGCTATCTGCCGAGATAACGCCCGTGTCCTGCCCTGCTTGAGCCTTATCCGTGTTTTGCCTAACTTGTTATCTGTCACAACATATACCAAAACTGTGAGAGAAATTATTTACTGAAAGAGAACTTATGGCAATAAGTATGGTCGATCCATGAATTTAGAGGTTTTACAAGCCGGTAACATGGACGCCCCCTTACATGAGTGCACAAGGAAAGCTGTCATCAGAGAGGAGTGAAGACGCATTGTTAAGCATGCCACAGCAGTAACGACCACGACGAAAATGTTACAGTAAAATTTAAGCTAGGCTTGTCTAAAGTCCGCGACAGGTAGATATGGCAATCAGGGTATGAGGCGCGGGGACGCTTGCACACCCGCACGTCACCCGAGCTCGCCTTGTGTGGGTGTGAGGGGCATACCCTCCCCGATTGCCATCTTGACCTGTCGCGTGCTATAATTATTATTCAGGTAAGTAACTATTGTAAAAATCGTGCCCACGTAGAATACTGGCAGCATTTCCGCACTGGAAAGCCAGTCTGATCCTTTGCACAAAAAAATGAGCCAGCACTTCTGTCACTAGATGAGGCTACTAACCACGGTGAAATGTCTCCTAATTTTTTTAGCACTAAGCCTCCATGTCCCCTAAGAGAAAATTAAAATGCTAGGGCACAAAAGGAATGCGCGGGCGCAGAGGTGCGGATGAAAGCTTGCCTTATCAGGCCAGCTGAAAGGCCGCGGCGACCCTGGCACGGACGGCACCATCCGAGATAATGCCACAGACCACGCCCGGTCCGTTTACGTCACCAAACGAAATTAGGTTGCAATCAAGGATGGAGCCGGTTTTTCCTTCAGTGTAAAAAGCTGTTAACATAACGTCGGGTCGTATCCACTTACCTACGTTACGTATTTTATGGCTTGTGCGACTGTAGGTGTCTTGTTAACCGACTTCATTTGGAAATTGAGTTAAACACGAGAAATTATTGTTAGCGCAACAAACGGTTCAGAGGCCCGGTTTTCAC
The DNA here is from genome assembly GCF_902806685.2 of Maniola hyperantus. NCBI lineage: Eukaryota > Metazoa > Arthropoda > Insecta > Lepidoptera > Nymphalidae > Maniola > Maniola hyperantus. Next base: position 9,889,519 of record NC_048553.1, read on the forward strand.
CTAAGCGGTTAAGAGAAACGTGTTCAGAGGGCTAATCATATTTTTAAAAGATGTAGTGATATTTTTTGCACGTCATTGATCGACTGAACACATCTCTCCTGTCTGCTTTAGTGGAACTTGGGCCTAAAGCTCTGGTTAACAAAATTGACAGACGCCTACTATGGTGACAGATTTTATTAACTCAAAATCAGAGGGTCGTTTTGGTTTTGACAGCTAAAGTGGATGGTTCGTAGGTATAAAACAATTTGACTCGCGATCCCGTAGGATTTTTTGTGGTTTTAGATAAAAACTAAAAGATGGTATGGTGGTTCTTTTGCCTACCAACCTGGCCTGACTATGGCAATCTAGACCTCGCCATACAACTTAGGTATTACAGAAGGACTACCTTACAAACTTTAAGATTTTATTTAAGCATCATCATTAACCCATCGCCGGCCTACTAGTAGGCCTCCTCTCAGAAATCAGAAAAAGGGTTTATTAAGAACCTCAAAAACTACAGACTCTGGAGAAATAATATTATAATACCGTGGAACTACTTGCAATCACAATTAAATTTGATATTGTGGCTAATTCCGTTGTACACAATCTCTAAACTTAACTAAAATGGCACGTCTAACTCTATTGCTACCCCTTTCATAATGTTGCTTGCGGAAAAGGTTAGCACTAAATGTAGACCTGTTAATTTAGTTTAGTTTAGAAATTGTGTACAAGAGAATCGGCCCTATTGATTGCAATTTGTTGCGCAATTAACCGTGGTAGGTATTTTATACGATGTCATTGACCCCTGTTATGAACATTGCCAGCTATAAAGTGTTTGTCAGCTCGCAAAGGAAGGCTGTGGCGTTCTTCAAAAGAAATTAGCATAAGTGCCGCCAAACAGCGCCTTGCCTCGAGACAATAGCTTTGTCTGTCTGTATAGTACGCGACAGGACGAAATGGCAATCGAGGAGTTAACGCCCCGCATACCCGCACAGCCCCCGCGCTAACCCAGTACGGGCGAGCGCAGATGACGTGCGGGTGTGCGAGGCGTCCCCCCGCCTCATACCCAGATTGCCATCTCGACCTGTCGCGGACTATACCTCTGCTCGTTCGCCTCGTAACTGTCGCATTTCGTATATTAACTGCGAATGCGAAGTTGAGGCGTAGTATCGAATAGACGGCTTGTCAAAGGCTTATATGGTAAGAATACCATGATTTTGGATAAGAAATCCAGGACTCTTTAAAATCACAATGATGATAATTCTCGTTCTCTTTATCGAGTTGTATGCGGAACGATCAGGGAACCCATCGCACTACTATCCTAAAACTCCTACAAGTATGTGATTAGAAGTCTCAAGAAGAAAAAATTATGTCATGAGATTAATGAAAAGGGGTCGCAGGCATCAACTGCAGTACGCGACAGGTCGAGATGACAATCAGGGTAGGGACGTCCCGTACACCTCCATAGACTCCGCGCTAATCCGGTACGGGCCAGCGCGGGTGACGTGCTAGGTGTGCGCGCCCCCCCCCCCCCCCCCCCCCCCCCGCCTCATATCCCGATTGCCATCTTGACCTGTCGCGTACTATAGTTAGTAGATAAAAATAGGATCATCCCATTATATCAAAACCTATGGTAGACCCCCTGATATGACTTTATTGTGATTCTGAAAACGCATGTCGTTAAACTACACAAGTGGCGTAAACTTTATTCGCGGCATTTACTTTGCAAACATGAAAACTGCCGCTTGTATGCTGTGCATATGTCCTTATTTGGAGATGTAACATATGCGAAGCTGTGATAGCCTAGTGGTTAGGACGTCCGCCTCTTAACTGGAGGTCGGGGGTTCGATCCCGGACACGCACCTCTTACTTTTCGGAGTTGGATATTATGTGCGTTTTAAGTAATTAAATATCACTTGCTCGTGAGGAAACCAGCGTGCCTGGGAGTTCTCCATAATGTTCTCAAAGGTGTGTGAAGTCTGCCAATCCGAATTTGGCCAGTGTGGTAGACTATGGCCAAAATCCTTCTTACTCTGATAGGAGACCCGTGCTCTGTAGAAAGCCGGCGATGAAAATGAAAAAATGAAAATGAAAATCTTTTTTATTCGTATAAACTTTTAGAAGTGCTTACGAATAGTCGGATGCATCTACCACGTTCATATTCGCATATTCATCATCATCATCATGATGGGTTGATCATGATGATGATGATGATGAATATGCGAATATGTGAAAATGGCCTTCATATTATGATATGTACCTATATGATAGCCATTTTGTGATTTAATAAGTCGAACTACTCGCACATGGCAGGTACCGTTTCAAAATATTCGTACATCCATCCATACTAATGCTAAAGTGTGTCTGTCTATCTGCTAGCTTTTCACGGCCCTACAGTTAAACCGATTTTGATGAAATTTGATACAGAGTTTATAGCTTACATCCCGGGGAAGGACACATGCTACTTTTTATCCCGGAAAATCAAGGAGTTATCACGGAATTTTTAATAAACCTAATACCTCGCGGACGAAGTCGCGGGCATCGTCTAGTATTGAATAATTATTATTATAATGACGTCTTATCTTCTCTTTCATTTTAAAGTTAATTAAATAAAAATAATTTAGAAGCGCTTTCGCAAACGCAGCCAAAATAATTGTTATGTCAGGTTTGATAGTTATTTTTTAACTAGTTTGGCCCGTGATTTCGTCCGCGTTGACTAAATGTCTCGTTGTAGGATAAAAAGTGCTCTATGTCCCTTATAGGTAGATTATAATATTTGTAGATGAGTATTTAATTTATAACATTATTTAGTACCTACCTACTAGGTGGATGCCCACGACTTCGCCGGTGTGGCTTTAGGTTTTTATAAATCCCGTAAGAACTCTGATTTTCTGGGGTAAAAAGTTAGCATTTAAACTTTATTAAGTACGTTATGTTATTCTCCAACTCTTTCTGCAAAATATCACGTCGATCCGTTGATCCGTTGAGACATGATTGAAGGAAAAACCAACTAACAGACAAACAATCACAATCACTTCCCTTATTTTATTTTGCAATTATAATATGGGTACTTAGTGATAATTATGAAAAGACGTCTAAAAATATGTATTACATAACGGTGTAAGAGTATAATCCCAGCAGGATTGGCTCCCACTCGACGCGTACGGCGAATGTGGGCGACGCAATTAAAAAATTAAATAAAACAAGCAAACACGTGCGTGGGCGCAAGTCGTTGTACCGAAACGTGGGGCTACGACCTTGGCGCTTCTAGCAGCGGCTGCGGTTTATACAGAACTGGCTAGGCGCGGGACGTGGCGCGGATTGCGGACACCGCAGGGCGCAGAATAAATTAAGATATTCTTTATAGAGTTTTGATTTTGTTGAGGCGATGCCTGAGTCACGTCTCATACTGTATTCAACCCATCATCGAACCCACTATTGAGCACTAGTGTCCTTTCAGAATGAAAAACGCCGCTTAGGCCACGTTAGTCGAGCAATTAAATATCACTTGCTTTAACATTGACGGAAATCATCGGAGGAAATCTGCATGCCTGACAGTTCTCCATAATGTTGTCCAAGGTGTGTAAAGTCTGCCAATCCGCACTTGGCCACCGTGGTAGACTATGGCCAAAATCCTTCTCACTCTGATATTAGACCCGTGCTCTGTAGAGAGCCAGCGATGAGTTGATCATGATAATGATAATGAATATGCGAATATGTGAAACAGGTGTGTTACACTAGGCCTTGTCCATTTAGAAGTTATCATAAAGAAGGAGATGGAGAAGTAATACCTATATCCGAGCTACTTCCACTCCACGTCTTTTCCACTAGAAGTGGAGACTTCTAAACCTTACCAGAGAGCCGAGGCGGGTGCCATATCATTCTATACATATCATTCTATACACTCAATGTCTCTTGTCGCACGGTGAAGGTATCGCTTTTTCGGCGTAGTCATGGCTCCACAATTATAAGCCAAAGTGCGATCTGTGAGCGGTTCAATACCACTGATATCTTGATTTACGAACACAATGTTCCTGCACATGTAGAATTAACGCCGATATACATATTGTATGGTATGTAGTGTAGGTGTCATTAGTAAATTGATAGTTTTGATAAATCGTGATACTCGCTAAAAGAAATTACTGATTAACTTTGGGGTGATTTTGCGATTACCAAAATACTTTTTACTGAGGAATAGGTTTGACGTTTCGACAGTTTTTGTATGGGAATTAGGAAATCTGTCAAAGATTCAAAATTATTCGTCAGTTAAAGGTAGAGCGGAGCGAGACCAATAATTAATCCATGAGTTAAAGTTTATATGGCGATTGAAATATCAGCCCTATAAATAAACTGAGTTTTATGCACAAGTTCAGAGCCTCAGTAAATGAGTCGTCCGAGAAGAGAAGAATTTTGGAGAGCTTGAAAACATTTTATAAACATACAAAACTACTAACAAAACAATAGTTTTGGAAAAAATTATATACCGAGTTAAATGAAAGATTCGCCATTTGTTTGGTGATATTAGTAGATCTTTGTTTCATGAAGGCCAACTTGTGGCTCCATTGACAACTCAAGACTCTATCATCGGTTACCACTAGTACCACTACAATATTGTTATCATTAAGCTCAACGCAGTGTAAGACAATAATATTTTGAATGACGTTTTACAAACAAAGTGAACAAAAGCACACGTGTTAACTGTTAACGTCCACTTTAAGCTGTGTAGTGATTTTCAAATTGCGACACATTTGTCCACTCAATTAATTCAAGATAATGCACATATTACGCCTAGCATTATAACCTAGCCAAGTATAGAAGTTTCGAGCCTTATCAGCGCTGTAATATAATTTGCTTGCAATTCAACGCGTTAGGATTATATTCTTTGTTCAGCCGCGCGCGCAGCTGTTGCTTTGACTTCTTATCGAACAATAAATACCAATTTAAAATTAGTACTTCCCAGAAAGAGATAACCTGTTATGCCCTTTATAATGTGCATAAATCTTAATAATACTGACGTTTATTTTATTTTTATTGAACACAAACTATTGTTAATAATAATGTAACTTATGTAAAGACGTTATTTAATGTTACTTAATTAATTAGCGACAGTTTTTGAAGTGACAATTTTATTCTAAAATTCAAAAAATTACACAAAATGGTCACGTCTGGCTACACTCTTGGCTACAATACATTATAGTAGCAAGAATGCCTTAATTCCACCCAATTACAACAATATAGATTGTACCTAGCAATCTGATAATCGTAACTTACGTGCTTGGTATGGGCTGGACGCAATTTTATTAAAACTGGTTAATCATTTCGCAAGCAGTTTTACTTACTTATTATTGTCATGGGTATATTTTCATGTCTAAAAGCTATACCTAAGTATATCCGCCCTTAAAACCCTTTTTCCCGCTGGTAAAAATGGAATTACGTATCCGGCACAAGAGCGGGATTGTGGGACTCATTGGCATTTTTTAACAGACTTCAGCATACCCACTATAAAACCCAGCGGTACCGTCGCGTCAAGTATAAGGCGTCTCAGGATCCCGAAAATCGGACTACTTGCCTACTTATTTAAATTGTTTTTACACTATCGCAACTAACTATTTAACTCTAAATTACAAAACCTACCAGTAGTCTACTTGTGCTAAATATAAATAGATTGACTAATAATGCCGCCATTTATCGAGTAAACCACAGAACAAACAAGTCTAATAGTAGTAGTCTATAGTTGATAGCCATTTTAAGTCAATTCATAATTTGTAACGATTTACCACTTCAAAAGGCATAAAAACATATTTTGTTATTTGGTTACATGAGTGAAGAGCGTAGGTTTCGTTTTTTTTTGGCATCTTGTGGTTAGGCCACGGCGCCGCAGCGTGGAATGCTCGCGATTTCCGGACCATTTCCGGCCGCCAATGACGCCCGCTCTCGATTTTGATAAGAATAATATCTTAATACTGTCGTCGTCACGGTTATCAATCTGACGATTGTTAAATTATTGTTAATAAAGTTAAGTTATTAATGATAATAATAATTAATCGGTTTTTCATTCTAATATAAATTAAACACCTGAAAATGTATATATATCTAACTCTTGGTAGATTTGCAGTGCACTATTCACCCAAAAGATATTAAAAGTTGTACGCGGTTGATTTATAGTAATTTATTTTTTCCAATGTACTCTTGATTATTATCAAAAAAAATTGCATTAAGTAGTAAAAAATTTTCGTTTCGTTTATTTTTCGTTTTAAACCACTAAGCAATAAGAGATTTTTGATAAAATGAGGTATTTTTTGATAAAACCTTCCTTTCGCAGTGGTTGGTGCGATAATAAATAAGCATAACTTAAAGAAATATTCGCACGAGAGTAGTCTGTTTCCGGCACTATCTGGTTTTACCTGTTGTCTTCCTCATTCCCCAACCTTCAATTTACCTAATGTAGCACCACTGGGGTTACTTCTTGATGCAAATTGACCGGCACACAGTAATATTATAGCTTGTTTATGCCCCATAGTAGAACTAAACTAGCTATAATATTATTGAATTTTAGAAATTGAATAAAATCCTTGGTCGTTATAAGCTCGCTTCTTCGTGATTTTTACCGGGGAAAAAATTACGTATTTTTTTTTTTGCGTAATTTTTTTACTAGAATTAAAAAGGTCCGTTTGGGTTTACGAATCTAGCTCAAGGTCTTAAGAAACCACAAAGGCTTCATTTATCTGACTCTTTATTTTTATCTATTTACAAACTGGGTTTAAGATTCTGAAAGTCTTTTTTAAATTTATTCGTCAAGCCTTGAAAAAAATACTATTTTTCTCTCTTTATCTCTCTGTTTAAAGTCTGGGGTTAAAATTTTGAATGCCTTTTTAAATTTATTCTTACCAAAAATATGTAACAAAAATCTCTATCAGTGACTCTTGGCATTGGAAACGGTTGTAAAGGAAGTTTTTCTAATAGCATACGCAATAGATTTTAGTTATTTTCTTAGCGATACCTATTTAGTTCGTAATAAAATAACTGCTTATTTGCAACATCGCCAGCAAACTAGTTACAAAGAAAAAAAACAAGACCTATTTTTTCATAAGTGAAATTTTCTCGTCGCATGCTGATTCATAGTTCGCATGAATCATTCAACGTAATCGAGTTTTTGAATCGAGCCGCCACAGTAAATGAAATACGCAAGTCGTAGACTTGTCAGCGATATAAATGTTTCACTAGATGCGCAGCTTCATACAACATGTTTCAACGAAAATCGGTGTCCGCACTCCTTCCTGTCTATCTAAAGCGGACTACGACTGACAGGAGTGCGGACACCGATGTTCATTGGAACAAGTTGTTACAGTAATACCACTTTTATAAGTTACGCCAATGTACCTGCGCTGAAATCTTATGAGCGAGATAGCACAAGTATCTCCTTATTCTGTATTTCCTTAGTTCGGTTTTACTCGGTGTAAGATAATTTGAATGCGTCTTAGAAAAGTGGTTAGTACTGTCACAATGAAGCGACGCATATCTAGTGGATCATTTATATCGTTGGCCGTAGTGTATGGGCCGTGGACGATAGAGCGAGCATGAGTCACACGGGTTTTCCGAGAACGCGCCGAGCTGAGCAGTTTTCATGAAAACCAGCGAAACGAAGGTCGATTCGACAGGTCGCGTTCACCGATACTTTTAGCAGATTACTTTTTTTCACTGAATCGTTTATTTTTTCATTAGGTTTTGCGAATTGAAATATACAGCTACGTGTTTTTCTTTACAATGGGCATTTCCTAGATATTATGTTATAGTACTCCCAAAAATAACAGTAAATTACTGAAAACGAAGAGAATTTTCGTGAAAACCAAGTAACGAAGTTCGACCTTCAAGTCGGTTAGGATTTGCGAAACGAAATACCTATTAGGTATTAGATATATTTTGTAACATTTGTTTTTTACACGTACCTACTTACAGAATTTATTGTAAGAATATATTTTGAAGAACTACATAATGAATGGCAAATCGCGTTAATAAATTTAAATGGTTGCGATTAAATTTTTTTATTTATTTAATTTAAATTAACTAACGGCTACTTACACTAATACATTAAAAAAAAAAACTTAATTCTGAAAATATTACACACTAAATGTCGTCGCCAATTATAAGTTAATACAACATTTACAAACATATGTGACAAAATAAAAATACAAACATCAATAAGATTACAGATAATACTTCCTACTCAAGACTTCCAATATGCAAAGATCTTTTCCCGAAACCTATACAAAGAGTCAGAATTAATGTCAATGACAGAGCTGTGGTGGTTAAGAGTTATTTAACGGTTCATTACTATTGAACTTTATGATAAAGGTTGAACTGTGGATTATTTTCGGTAGTTATCTTTTTAGCGGGCATGTTGGCCTTTGGACGCAATTTACAAGGGAGAAATCTTGGCAGTGCGTTTCCTTGCATTGCAACAAAGAGAAGTGAAAGACTGTTGGCTCTGGTCCAGACTTTGATTATCCTTAGATGGTACTCTGACTTTTCACTTTTCCGGGTTTTTGTTTGTTAAATACTATTTAACAAAAAACAAGGTTAATGAAGTGCACGATTTACTTACATTATTGCTTAATTCATAATAATATTATGGACACTTTTTTCACGAAAAATCAAGGAGGAGCCATTTTCTGCCAGCTGATTTGATATTCCGAATTGTTTTCTAGTTTTGACAACCCTAGAGACTTGTTACAAAGTAGCTACAAACTGAAGTCATATAAACAAAGAAATTGCACTTATTCGGGATCTACGTACATCGTTCTATCGCAGCAAGAAGCCTCAATGTTATATTAGCAATGCATTTTCTTGCAGCGAAAGTGAAGCATAGAGCTGATGAATTTTTGTGGACTTTTCTCTACCTTTGACAACCCCAACCATAGAGTAGCTGTTTACTAAAGTAGCGAAAACTAAGAGCCATGTTGGCTATGCATTTTCTGCAGGGAAGGTATAGCATAGAGCTAATTTTTCGGATTTTTCTCTAATTTTGACAACCCTAGCTATAGAGTAACTGTTTATTAGTAACGGAAACAAAGAAAGTGCAGTGCACCCGCGATCCACATACTATGTTCACTTTCTATGGCGTGAAGTTAGGGATCGATGTTGGCATTGCATTTTCTTGCAGCGAAGGTGAAGGGAAGGGATGTTGGCGCGGTGCCAGGCGTCGATTTGCTTTATTATTCGTTCGGTGGCGGTCAATGTCGCGACAGTTAAGGCTGGTTCACGCTGTAAACGACGCTTCATTTTTTAACGCTGAGTAGTTAGAAACAAATTCAAAAAATCAAGTGGAGATAAAACCAATTTAATCACAAGAATTCTATGGAGTCTTGAATTCCTTCCGAACAACTCAGCGTTAGTCTCTAATGGTAATTCAAACAAGACGCTTTCGTTCTATACTTAGACTTTATTTTATTGATCCCTCCCCTCTTTTCGCTCAAGTAGCTTTATTCGGAAGACATATTATTAATTGAGACGTTTTGCCACTGTTGTAAAAATCTTTTTATACTTTTGCTTTTGGCGTGAATTCATCAATTACTGATATTACAATCGACATGCGAAGAGGTGCTTTTTCGTCACCGTGACAATGATGACTTCATAGTAACTAGTCAGATTTAAAGTGATTTGCCATATTACGTATACTTTCTATTAATTTACATTATTTTCCTTTATATCGACTGTTTATTTTTTTTGCTTTGGCCCGCGACTTCGTCCACATTACATATGTAGTTTATAGCCTGTTATTTTGGATAAAGTACCTTTCTAATCGTGAAAGAATTATTAAAATCAATCAAACAAACAAATCATTCTCCTTTATAATAATCATGTATATACATTCATCGCTGCGTTTATTGTAGCGTCGTGTGATACAGCCCTAAGCGGATGGCGCCGCACTTGCATGTGTTGTTTGTTTAATACCCACCCTGTACATTTTAATGTTAGATTAGTACTCGCACTGTATATGGTATCGACCACTGTAGCATACTGATCTTGTTACAATTTATTTTTGTGCGTTTCGATTAATCAATGGAGAAACCCACGATTAATATTCACCTACGTTAACCTAATTATTGATATACGTGAACCTATAATGTATCGAGTTTATAAGATAAAAACTCGCAGGTAAATTGGTTACCACACGAGAGTGGTTTCCCCGCAAGAACTACATAAATTAGGCCCCTATATGATATTTTATGATTTGTTAGAAACAAAAAATATATTTAAATCCTTCGGATTTTCCGCGACATTTTCCTAAAATATTCTAAAGATTTCCCTAAATTTTGTCATAAATTTACAGACACACACATTTCTCATCAAAATATGGAAACAACAGATTTTGCATGTAGATTTTCTTTATTATGTAGACGGCCCACTAAGAAAAGATTTTTCGGAAATCCTATCTTAGTTGGGTCAGCTAGTCCATACCTACTAACATGCGTGCATATAAATGCAAATGCATCTCGACTTGGGTACATGGTTAGCTTCCATCCCGGCGATGGACATAGACTTTTTGTCCTGGAAAACCAAAGAGTTCTCACGAGGTTCCAAAACCTAAATTATATAATATTTGGTACAGAAATAGGTACCTAGCTTGTATCCCGGAACAGGATATAGGCTACTTTTAATCCCAGAAAGTCAAGTTCTCGCGGGATTTTTGAAAATCTAAATCAGCTAATCTTTCTACATATAAAGTACCTCCGTGAATAGTATTGGACTTTTTTATGAGGCGCGTTAGATATATTGTGTATCTACCTACCTAATATGAATACAAGCGTATTATTATTGCGTAGTATGTAGAGATAATAGAATGATAACACTCGAGTTTTACGTAGAAGCGAAAACAAACGTCACTGAGGCATTTATGTATGGCAAAGTGATGAACATCGGGCTTTAGAATGACATTTCAGGTTTGTAGAGCGTTGTCTCTGTCACTCATACCTATATGACGCTTTATAGGTCTCAACGACCGCGACAGTGCTGTACAAATCTGCTATCTCCTTCTAAAGATCGATGTTCATCACTTTTAGCCGCGTACTGTAACAAAATTGTGTATATCTTTGTTTATTTAGAAACAGTTCAAGGAATTTTCTAAGTAGACAACTCGGGCAGCTATTAGCTAGAGCAATTAGCGGTCCGTTAATGAGCTTCCAGACAACCAGCAAGATTTAAAATGCTATTCCGTAGTACCACAATCCAACAAGATACGTCCTTCTCTACTTGACGTGATAATAGTCTTGTAAGTGTTTATGGGTGTTTACGTGAAAATGAAACGGCCTTATTCTTATTCAAAGGCATTGAGGTCAATATCGCGTGGACTGGAATGTTAGAGGCATGGGAAACGTTTTAGGCCGCTACTGATGAGGTAATGTAATGGTAGGGTTGCAATTCGTCAGGGTTATCAGTTTTTAGAGATCACCTTATCCTATTTTAGTGTAAGATACTAATATTTTAAACAAGAAATAAAAGTCGCGGATTTGCAACTTGACAAATTAAGAAAATTGACCTCATTCCACCCTCCTTTTTCTACAACCGCACCGCACGCCACTGCACCGAAAGCAATTCAACCCTTACCACCTGGGTGCCCGGTACACTTCGACCGCCCCTTGTGCCAGATCCTTTTTTCCACGCACATGCAAACTCTGGAATTAACTCCCTTCAGCGTTGTTCCCACTAGATTACAACATGGGGTTATTCAAGGGGAGGACCAACAAATTTCTGAAAGGCCGGCAACTCATTGACGGTTCCTCTGGAGTTTGGTGCTGCAAATGTTCATGGGCGGTAATCACTTAACATAAGTTAACTCGCCTGCTCGTTTACTTGTTATTTTTATTTAAAAAAATGCTTCCCACTATACAAGAAAGGAAGGCAACGAAGTGCCTTTATATCCCATATGGAGTCCACAACAGAGTACTGGGTAACCCTAGAAAATCTACAGTCAGTTCTAGCGTTTATTGTTTCTTCTCCTAACCAGTTATTTCACACCAGCCTATCCCATATTTGTTTTGGAGAGAAAATTTACATATTTAATGGCATTAACCATTCACATTAACATAACGCTCGAACTTTGTTTTCCGTTTTCACGGAAGACATGTTTATGGTAGGTTTTGAAGGTAAAATCCTTGAGACTTGTTTAAAGTAGATTAAAACCATGTTAAAACCACATCGTTGCGATGTAGCAATATAGCAATTTTTTAACATAGGTACTTACTTGTATCTTTACCTATAATAATTTTATAGATTATGAAGACGCTACTTCGTTCTTGAGGATTTAGTTTTTAAAAAAACCTACTGAAAAGTCTGGAATTGCCGGGATAAATTGTAGCCTATGTTCGTCTTTGGGATGCAACCTATCTCTTTACCCGTCAAAATCCGTCTATATTCGTCGCTTGGATGCACTGAACCGTGCAAGCTAGCTCTGTGCCTTTCGTCAAAGTCGGTTAAACGAATGGGCTTTGAAAACCTAGCAGGCAGACAGACAAATAGACTCACTTTCGCATTTATAATTCCGACTAATATTATAAAGGCGAAAGTTTTGTATGTGTGTGTGTGTGTGTGTGTGTGTGTGTTTGTTTGTTATTCCTTCATGCAAAAACTACTTGACGGATTTGGCTGAAAATTGGAATGGAGATACAGTATACCCTGGATTAAGACATAGGCTACTTTTTATCCCGGAAAATCAAAGAGTTCCCGCGGGATTTTGAAAAACGTAAATCCACGATTAGATTCAAAAACATGTCGGCAATTGGAGGTCCAGCGTTCTTATAATAGTAGAGGTCAGTGTTATTACGAGATACATGCTTCTTTTACATGATCATCGAATTCCTTCAACTTCTTACCAATTTAATATCTACATTAGATTCAAAAACATGTCGGCAATCGGAGGTCCAGCGTACTTGTGTTAGTAGAAGTCAGTGTTCTTACGGGACTCACCTGTCATCATTCGACCACGTGCCTCGTATAGTACTACGTAACGACACGACAGGTCGACCACATCACGACATCGGCCAAGTGCATTGTGCAGGGTGCACACATTATCAAGTGCGTAGACCCCTTTGTCCGGTTAAGGGACCCTCACGATTTGTTGATTGTAATGCCTCATTTGTAGTCTTCATAATTTTTGATAATGATACTGTGCTACTAGAACCGCGATAGCCTAGTGGTTAAGACGTCTGCCTCCTATTCGAGAGGTTGGGGATTCTATCCCGGGCACGCGCCTCTAACTTGTGAGTTATGTGCGTTTTAAGCAATTAAGTATCACTCACTTTATCGGTGAAGGAAAACATCGCGAGGGATCCTGCATGCCTGAGAGTTCTTCATAATGTTCTCAAAGGTGTGTGAAGTCTGCCAATCCGCACTTGGCCAGCGTTTTAGACCATGGCCAAAACACTTCTCACTCTGAGAGGAGACCCGTGCTCTGTAGTGATCCAGCGATGGTTGATCATGATGATGATGATGATACTGTACCTACTATGTTTTTTTTATAATAATGCCTACCTATATGATGTCCAGATCCAGTTACATAGGTTCGTGTGCAGGTCTCATCATCATCATCTTAATCCATCGCCGCCCACTGCTGGGCACGGGTCGTCTGTCAGAATGAGAAGAGAACCTTTAGTACGCGACAGGTTGAGATAGCAATCGCGGAGGTGGCGCAACCCGGTGCGGGTGAGCGCGGGTGATGTGCGGGTGTGCGGGGTGTCCCCCGCCTCACACCCCGACTCCCATCTCAACCTGTCGCGGAATATACCTATATAATGCAAGTCTACCTATAGCGAAATGCCGATGGAATAAATATATTTTCCGTCAAATCTATTTATAAGTTTGTAATCATAATATGACATGATAAAAACTTCACTTCCGACTAAAATAAATTCGGCTGTAAAAGGACAAAACAAATCATACTTTTAAACCTAAGACTTGAGCTCTATATTTTGTACCTAAGTTTCTTGTGTTCTAGACTTTAGTGCATTTTGAAATATTTTGATAACAGGTATTCGTATTGATAATAAATATATGGCGATGTCAAATAAAAGCGTCGAATTTCCTCCTATTTTAGATTAAAAATATAGTCAATGTCTGCTTCAAGATGAAATCACTTAAATTATATTATGGTAACAACCTATTTTCCACAATATTTCGTTATCATTTAAGAAATTAACACCTAAAACATTGGCACCGATTCCGTTGTCTTTCTCTAAACTAAATTTAGAGTATCTGCATCCTTTTTTTTAACAATGCTAAAAAGGGACAGAACATGAACTTTACATTTAAAGACTTTAAATTTTAGTGCACGCTACAAATTTAAACAGTAGGCTCGCGACTGTGTGCTAAAATCACGGGTTTTACCATCTAAAAATTAAATTTAAAACTGTCAAACTGCGTCTGTCCTTTTCATGTTACATTAGTAAGAAGAGGATGCGATGCGATTAGGTTGTGCTCAGAATCAGTCTTAATTAAAATATCCGCGAAGGAAACACCAAAAGATTAAATCAGAAAGGCGTTTGACCGCAACGCGAGATGCGATTTTATAATGTTTATTTTCGCAGACATGCCCGCATGATCCCATGGTGAAGGGGGATCACTGGGCGCTAAAATTAGCACGTTTAAAAATAGCCTGTACTGTAAGACCACAGACATATACCTAGCTCACATTCTGGTAAAATGTACATGCTCATCTATATGGGTTTTCAATAGTTAGGTATTTATTTTGAAGTGTTTTATCATGATCAACCCATTGCCGGCTCACTGCAGAGAACGGGTCTCCTCTCAGAGTGAGAAGGGTTTGTTCGTAGTGCGTTTTATAGAGCGCGCAAAACATGTAATTAGTCCAATCTGAAGTCTGAACACGAGACGTATGACTGCGTATTGTACAAAACTAGATCTCAGTTGGGCTAGACTTCAGATTGGACTAGTTGTTTTGTGATCGCTGTAATAGAGCTCTAATTCGGTCTCAATTTACAGGACAAAGTCAAAGAACCAAGTATGTAATTTTTTTTAAATTCAAAATGATTACACACACTGTTCACTTGTAAAAGTATATTCCTATAATTTTCACAATGTTCTACGCGCTAATATTAGATTAATCAATTAAGAATTCAGACACAATTGACACCTTTCGGTTCTCGCACCTAAATAATTCTTAGCTCTAGTTTCGTTGATAGACTCGTACCTATAATCTGCAGCGTCTATCCACCTACCTATACCTTTCGACTAAGTCCATTGTTTGATAGACTTGCATAATTTTATTTGTAGTCGTGCGTATACAGAATGTTATTTTTTCATCTTTAGTCAAAGAGTTTTAAGTGGGCATGACCTTACGTTTTCCCCCACGTTTACGTTTTTTGTTGCGACGTTTTATTAATTTGCCAGATTTTTATAAAGTTGTCCAGTTTTTCTATACGTTTGGAAAACTCTAGATATGCAGATTCTCAGCATCAACAAGTTATAAATAAAATACAGATTAAAAGTTTAACGATACTGTATATAGGAATTAGATAAGTCGCACGGATACGGACGTGGGCGAGCACACGTGCGGATAACGGGTTTGCATTATCGCCGATATGCCTATTATATTTATAGCTATATATAGAACCATATCTACCCATGTTTGTGTACTAGTATGTAGTATATACTATACAATGCATTGTTAACATTTGCATAGGACCTAATTAGCACACATACTTTAAATTCTTGCTTAGGTTGTTATGCGATAAACTTGTTTTAATTTTAATGCTATATTTGGATAAAAATTATACCTAATGTACTTCTAAACTAGTTTCCAGTGCGTATTTATTTATTTTTTTGTTCTCCAAATGTCGCTGCAGGAAAAATACATAATTCATGAACTATAAGATCTTTATTCGAGATTCTCAAAATCTAAAAACAGAAAATAATCTTAATGCAACAAAATACCTTACTGCAATCCTGCGATCAATAATTAATGATCCTACTCTTTTGATTAAAAAAAGAATTACTAACTCGACTACAACATCTCAGGCTTTTGATTACAATACGGTAAACCCAGACGTCCCAAGTTCCCAGTAAATTGTCCCAAGTATTTATTGGAACCTTCTATTTGAAGACGATTAAAAATTCCCATACAATTCACAGTAAACATCCCGATTCCCGAACGTTACTCGGAAGCAGCGAACATGTGCTCTGCCAGTCATACTCACGCTCGTAATATATAATAATTTAATTTCACGGTAATACTAGAGTAGATCGCCTACCTCACGGCGACGTCACAACTGAATATAGTGGTGATCTCATACCATGCGATAACAACATTTGCTTCTTCATGATCTGAACTCGACTGCTTGCTTGCTTTATCTTGAAGTGCCTTAACAAACGCATGCATTGAACATTCTTGACGTTACGCACATTCCTGAAAATGTGAATGTATATTATATAGAAAGCAGACCTTACTATTTTCATGCATATTCTTACGAATATGAATGTAGAGACATTTTTTTTTGTGATGTTCACGGTTTTCGGATTTTTCCTTTACTTGTGCTATAAGACCTACCTGCCTTTAATGAGTTTAGGTCAGCGGGAAGTAGGTACCCAATAGGTTTCCTTGGATAGTTTTGGGTACGGAACGCTAAAAATGGAATGCGAGATTATGTGAGTTATCCGATAGGTAAGCACCGTGACCAATTAGCGCGAGTTGGTACGTGCTCGCATTTGAGAGTTAAGACGTATTTCATTTGGGCAATTGGTGTAATTGGCCGAGCGCTTCCGGAGCGATCGCTTCGTCCGCCAGTCGCCAGCTCACGAGATTGGACACAATTACCAATTACCAGTTCAGTTTTGGCTAATCCTTCTTTTATTGCCAGTTAGCTAAGTGTTAGCGGGAAAAAGATTCTGCTATAGCTATTCTGTTTTTCAGACACACTTTTCACCAAGTTTTGTTGTTTTATCCATACCCGTATTAAGTATACCATACCAATATTTATATTTTGTCCATACCAGATCAAATTTTGGCTAATTCTTCTTTTATTGCCAGTTAGCTAAGTGTTAGCGGCAAAAAGATTCTGCTATACCCATTCTACTTTTCAGAGCATAATTTTCATCACGTCAATGAGTCCATTTTCGTCTATTAGTTGATTACACCACTGATTTACACCATATCCATATGACACTACCATGGTTTGTCCAGATATTCCGTAACGGAGACGCCATTTACCTTTAGTTGAATTCACCCAATAAATCTTTTAGGCAGGTTACCAAGTAATTTTCACTTCATCGTGATCAACCCTCACTACAGAGCTCGGGTCTCCTCTCAGAGTGGAAGGGTTTTGACCATAGTCTACCACGCTGGCCATGTGCGGATTGGTAGACTTGACACACCTTTGAGAACATTATGGAGAACGCTCAGGCATGAGGTTTCCTCACGATATTTTCCTTCACCGTTAAAGCGAGTGATATTTAATTACTTAAACGCACATAACTCCGAAAAGTTAGAGGTGCATGCCCGGGATCGAACCCCGACCTCCGATTAGAAGACGGACGCCCTAACCACTAGACTATCACAGCTTATTTAGCTATAATTTTTCACTTAATAAGCCTTAATTGGTAGGTAGCAAGTATCTATAAAATGAAATCTTGAACTGATAGTTGACACGTGACCAAATAAGGCTGTATTCGCCGAAATCCCCCGCCTACGTCGTAGCACGTCCTTGACGCAAGGTCCTGCCGACTGCCGAGCCTCCCACCCGCTTGACACCGAGTCGGCGTCATTCACCGCATTTATATTATGAGCTAGCATGGAGCTAGCCGATAAATTATTTATTGAATTTTAGTAGAAAATGGGTTCGATAAGATTGATGGGAATCGACTTATCAAACTGTATTTCAAATGTCTGACTCAAATAGTTGTAGAGCAAGCAAACGTGGGAGGTCCTACTGAGAAAAATTCCTCTAGTGTTTCTGGCTTTCTGCATTCCCAGTAATACACTAGTTTCTAGTAAACACTATGTCTATACTAGTTTTCGGGGATAAAGATGACGGCGACTTCTAACCGTTTGCACTGACGACATCTTTACATAAAAACATGAAAAAAACTTTTCTGGCAATGGATCGAACTGCGATCTCATTTAACTTGTTGAAGAGGATTAATTGTTTGACACTTCACAGTCTTCAGATATGTTACTAGTCCGATTTGTAATAGTGTTTTAGATTATAAAGGTTTGATTCAACACGTCTTTATGGAGAATGCTGAGTACTAATGGTATCTTAGGTTGGAGATGGACATTTAGTATCAGCCTTCAAACACGTGTTCAAATCTTTGTATTAGGTAGATATACGGCCTACCTTACCTTGACGCCGGAGGCGTTATAGAGAATTTTTTAGTTACCAAAATAAAATAGGTCTGATAGTTTGTCCTTTACAACAAAAGTTTGAGTTATCTAGTAGCGAACTTGAAAGGTTCTAGCGGCGGGGTGGCGCGGGCGCTTAGTTTTCAGGTTAGACCGCCCATTACCACGGATAACTAGAAGCCGCCGCGTGCGATGCGAAATGATGCGAAATATTTCCGGAGTTAGAGGAGTGTTCTATTAATACGTGATTTCGACGTCGCGCGTCGGTCGTGGGCGAGCGTGCGGGCGAGGGCGGGCGCGGTCGGCAGTAGCGCGCGATCCGCCGCGGCCGCCGCCGTACGACGCGCGCGCAACGAACGAACGACCCGCACTCCCGCGCATATCGATCACCCGAAGCCAATCGTCGCGATCGATACCGAAAACCAACACCCTAAACACTAAAACGTAAAATTAAGAAAACCCCCGACGTTATCGAGTGCACCGATATCCGTAATTTTTCTTAATTCAGCAATTGTTTTGCGAGGGCGGATTTTATAACGAACAAATCGACTAACAAACTCGAACCCGCACGAAGGTGTCGCGTCGCAAAAAGTGCAACACAATAGAGTAAGCGTCTAATTATAAACGTGGTTGTGGTGGACAGTCGACATGCAGAACATTGATCCACTGGAGTTCGCCAACATGCTGGCGACCGAGCTATGGTGTCAACAGGTACCTACAATACACACATCCATCCACACCACTTTACTTACTCAAAGGCGAAAGTGTGTCTGTCCCGGTTAAACCGCTGAACAGCTGGGTCATTCGCTAACTCAGTGTATAACACTGAATGATAGCCACCGAGCTCATTTGACATTGGTTGGTTCTACATTGCTGCTTCACTGAGTGACATTAAACGAATTTTTTGTAGAAAACCTTCAATGGATTAAAAATAAACGTCAAATGGGCTCGGTGGCTATCATTCTGTGTTAGACACTGAGATAGTGAATCTGTTTGGATGATATATCAAATTCAATGGAAAGACAGCTTGAGAGAGATATATTTGGTTTACGATATATAGCGTAACGTTTAGCCATGAAATTTTGAATGTGCGGAAAGTCTTAGGGCATCTTGATAAACTTCATCTAACGAATCCGTTAGACCAAGTTTAACTGGCGGTTTTGAAACAGGCCCGTCTGAAAATCAGCACAGATATAACTTGTAATCTGGAGACATTTATACCTTTTGAACACATCTTTAGTCCCACGGAAAAAACTGAAAATTTGAACAAAAACAAATAAATTCCACGCGGACCTACTAAGTAACTAAAATTATACCTGCCAAATAGATATACCTAAATAATTATACTGTATCTATAGTAAATTGTGTCATCGAGCGTAGGTAGGCATAGGTAGTCCACTGCAATATGTGCTCGATGACACATTTACTACTGCAGGTGGCAACTGGCAACCCTTGATTAATCACTAGGAAAATAGAAAAACGTTTGGAAAACATAAGTGGTTTTTCTATTACGTTAATATAAGAGCTAGCGCGCACCACGGTAAATCTCCGTAAGGGGTTTTCCCGCAAAATCTGTGAACTATAGAACTATATGGAAGCGGGCGCACTGCGGAATTAATTCCGCACCGGATTTTGATACATTTAAATTAAAATTTACGGATTTTGAAACGCACCACAACTCGATGCACCGTGGTGCGCGTTAACTATACCTTACGGTTATGAAGTTATGAGCACGCCAGAAAATGAATAAACAATTAAAAGCTTTAAAAAACGTTTGCCGTCTTATTTTCTCGCTTTGAAACAGAATATAAACAGTCGACTGAATCCTAGCAACAAATTAATTATCGAAATAATTTATGTATTTATGCTACGTATATAAATAAAATTATGTATAGTATTTATATTATGTGAAAGTGTGTATGTTAGTTTGTTCTTCTTTCACAGAGCAACGGATTTTACGTGATGGTTTGCTTGGATATTAAGTATCTTGCCAGAGACTAGCATTAGTATAGATACCTACTTTTTATTCCGGAAAAAATACCTTACATTATATATCTTAATCCACACGGATGAATTCTTGAGAAAAAGCTTGACTGATCTACACAGCTCAAACTACTGGACAGATCGGGCTAAGAATCTTGGCATGCGCTAAGAAAGGATTTTTAAAAATTCAACCCTTACAGCGATCATGCACTCATCTGATCCGAATTCGTGAAAATACGGATAAAAAAATATCTATGACATAATATGTCATAAGCAATCATACAAAACAAAAAGGAGCATATTTTCACGGACTCGGATCGGATGAGTGCGTAACCGCCGTTAAGGGGGTAAAATAGGGGCTTGAAATTTGTGTAGTCCACACGGATGAAGTCGCGAGTATAACCGTGCTGTCTGACAAGTGAGGTGCGCGCGCGCCTCTCTACTACTTTACAATAGGATGCAGTGAATCAGACAAGAATTGCCTAGGCTAGATATTATTGCCTAAGTGACAGCGCTAGATAATAACATTCATAATTCTTAATTCGTTAAGGACACTCGATATAGCGGCTTATACAGGATATGATGTTATGTTAGACTAAAATTAGAAATAGAGGAAATTGGCCTAGGGATAAAAACTGCTTTCAAAAATGTTGATCATCTCTAACAAACCATCACCTCTACTGATAACAGGCCTCCTCTCAAGGGTTTTTAGGCTAAAGCTAAACTGCCCAAGTGCGGATTGGCAGACTTCACACACCTTTGAGATAATTATGAAGAACTCCCAGGCATGCAGGCTTCCTCACGATGTTTTCTTTTACTGTTGAAACATATGATATTTAATTGCTTAAAAAGTTAACCCCCGACAGGAGGCAACTACCAATGCCACCAAACTAATAATATTAGTATAGATAAAAAGAGAAACTGACTGACTGACGTATCAATTTACAGCTAAAACCGTTAGGTCTGTAGAAACATGTCCAAAACTTGCTTACTTACCACTTATGGTTTAGTTATACAACGTGTATGTTTATGTTTATTTATCTGTTTGAAATAACTACGGGCGAAAGATTTACGATTAAGTTGTCATCGCCATTTTAAAATAATAACATCGTTATATCGTATGATTTATTAGACAACTATTCCACAATTTATTAAAATAAAGCATCTTCATAAAGACAATACAACTGATAATAATTTTTGTTTTTGATGGTGTTTTGTTTTTAGTTAGGATAAAATATCATTATGTCCTTTACCTATTCACGACCCATCCGTTTAACAGATTTTCACGAAATTTAGTACAGACATAGCTTACATAGACATAAGTAAGCTACTTTAAGCTATCCCGAAAAATCCAAGTTCCCACGGATTTTTAAAACGTACATCGACGCGGCGCGGGACAATTGCAAGCATCATCTAGTGCCTAATAAAGGTTATCATCATCATGATCAACCTATCGACGACCCACTACTGAGAACGGGTCTCTTAGAATGAGAACGGCAATAAATATGTTTGAACAAAACCTAAAACTGTACCCTACTATTGATTTACCTAAGCTAGTTTTATTACCCTAGCTTATTTTCGCGACTTCGTCCGCCTGGACCACACAAATTTCAAACCCCTGTGTTACCCCTAGGGATTGAATTTTCAAAAATCCTTTCTTAGCGGATGTCTACGTCGTAATAGATATCTGCATGCCAAATTTCTGCCCGTTCCGTCCAGTAGTTTGAGCTGTGCGTTGATAGATCAGTCTGTCAGTCAGGCACCTTTCCTTTTATATCCTTTTATATTATTATTTATATTTTAATAGAAGATATCATGCGTTCCATAACATTGATAATAAAATTAATTTACATTGAAAATCAATGATTTCTAGTAACATGTGTTGTGTATTGTTTTTATCTTACTGTTATAATTCATTCTACATTCAGGCTTCATTTATCTGACTCTTTATTTTTATCTATTTACAAACTGGGTTTAAGATTCTGAAAGTCTTTTTTAAATTTATTCGTCAAGCCTTGAAAAAAATACTATTTTTCTCTCTTTATCTCTCTGTTTAAAGTCTGGGGTTAAAATTTTGAATGCCTTTTTAAATTTATTCTTACCAAAAATATGTAACAAAAATCTCTATCAGTGACTCTTGGCATTGGAAACGGTTGTAAAGGAAGTTTTTCTAATAGCATACGCAATAGATTTTAGTTATTTTCTTAGCGATACCTATTTAGTTCGTAATAAAATAACTGCTTATTTGCAACATCGCCAGCAAACTAGTTACAAAGAAAAAAAACAAGACCTATTTTTTCATAAGTGAAATTTTCTCGTCGCATGCTGATTCATAGTTCGCATGAATCATTCAACGTAATCGAGTTTTTGAATCGAGCCGCCACAGTAAATGAAATACGCAAGTCGTAGACTTGTCAGCGATATAAATGTTTCACTAGATGCGCAGCTTCATACAACATGTTTCAACGAAAATCGGTGTCCGCACTCCTTCCTGTCTATCTAAAGCGGACTACGACTGACAGGAGTGCGGACACCGATGTTCATTGGAACAAGTTGTTACAGTAATACCACTTTTATAAGTTACGCCAATGTACCTGCGCTGAAATCTTATGAGCGAGATAGCACAAGTATCTCCTTATTCTGTATTTCCTTAGTTCGGTTTTACTCGGTGTAAGATAATTTGAATGCGTCTTAGAAAAGTGGTTAGTACTGTCACAATGAAGCGACGCATATCTAGTGGATCATTTATATCGTTGGCCGTAGTGTATGGGCCGTGGACGATAGAGCGAGCATGAGTCACACGGGTTTTCCGAGAACGCGCCGAGCTGAGCAGTTTTCATGAAAACCAGCGAAACGAAGGTCGATTCGACAGGTCGCGTTCACCGATACTTTTAGCAGATTACTTTTTTTCACTGAATCGTTTATTTTTTCATTAGGTTTTGCGAATTGAAATATACAGCTACGTGTTTTTCTTTACAATGGGCATTTCCTAGATATTATGTTATAGTACTCCCAAAAATAACAGTAAATTACTGAAAACGAAGAGAATTTTCGTGAAAACCAAGTAACGAAGTTCGACCTTCAAGTCGGTTAGGATTTGCGAAACGAAATACCTATTAGGTATTAGATATATTTTGTAACATTTGTTTTTTACACGTACCTACTTACAGAATTTATTGTAAGAATATATTTTGAAGAACTACATAATGAATGGCAAATCGCGTTAATAAATTTAAATGGTTGCGATTAAATTTTTTTATTTATTTAATTTAAATTAACTAACGGCTACTTACACTAATACATTAAAAAAAAAAACTTAATTCTGAAAATATTACACACTAAATGTCGTCGCCAATTATAAGTTAATACAACATTTACAAACATATGTGACAAAATAAAAATACAAACATCAATAAGATTACAGATAATACTTCCTACTCAAGACTTCCAATATGCAAAGATCTTTTCCCGAAACCTATACAAAGAGTCAGAATTAATGTCAATGACAGAGCTGTGGTGGTTAAGAGTTATTTAACGGTTCATTACTATTGAACTTTATGATAAAGGTTGAACTGTGGATTATTTTCGGTAGTTATCTTTTTAGCGGGCATGTTGGCCTTTGGACGCAATTTACAAGGGAGAAATCTTGGCAGTGCGTTTCCTTGCATTGCAACAAAGAGAAGTGAAAGACTGTTGGCTCTGGTCCAGACTTTGATTATCCTTAGATGGTACTCTGACTTTTCACTTTTCCGGGTTTTTGTTTGTTAAATACTATTTAACAAAAAACAAGGTTAATGAAGTGCACGATTTACTTACATTATTGCTTAATTCATAATAATATTATGGACACTTTTTTCACGAAAAATCAAGGAGGAGCCATTTTCTGCCAGCTGATTTGATATTCCGAATTGTTTTCTAGTTTTGACAACCCTAGAGACTTGTTACAAAGTAGCTACAAACTGAAGTCATATAAACAAAGAAATTGCACTTATTCGGGATCTACGTACATCGTTCTATCGCAGCAAGAAGCCTCAATGTTATATTAGCAATGCATTTTCTTGCAGCGAAAGTGAAGCATAGAGCTGATGAATTTTTGTGGACTTTTCTCTACCTTTGACAACCCCAACCATAGAGTAGCTGTTTACTAAAGTAGCGAAAACTAAGAGCCATGTTGGCTATGCATTTTCTGCAGGGAAGGTATAGCATAGAGCTAATTTTTCGGATTTTTCTCTAATTTTGACAACCCTAGCTATAGAGTAACTGTTTATTAGTAACGGAAACAAAGAAAGTGCAGTGCACCCGCGATCCACATACTATGTTCACTTTCTATGGCGTGAAGTTAGGGATCGATGTTGGCATTGCATTTTCTTGCAGCGAAGGTGAAGGGAAGGGATGTTGGCGCGGTGCCAGGCGTCGATTTGCTTTATTATTCGTTCGGTGGCGGTCAATGTCGCGACAGTTAAGGCTGGTTCACGCTGTAAACGACGCTTCATTTTTTAACGCTGAGTAGTTAGAAACAAATTCAAAAAATCAAGTGGAGATAAAACCAATTTAATCACAAGAATTCTATGGAGTCTTGAATTCCTTCCGAACAACTCAGCGTTAGTCTCTAATGGTAATTCAAACAAGACGCTTTCGTTCTATACTTAGACTTTATTTTATTGATCCCTCCCCTCTTTTCGCTCAAGTAGCTTTATTCGGAAGACATATTATTAATTGAGACGTTTTGCCACTGTTGTAAAAATCTTTTTATACTTTTGCTTTTGGCGTGAATTCATCAATTACTGATATTACAATCGACATGCGAAGAGGTGCTTTTTCGTCACCGTGACAATGATGACTTCATAGTAACTAGTCAGATTTAAAGTGATTTGCCATATTACGTATACTTTCTATTAATTTACATTATTTTCCTTTATATCGACTGTTTATTTTTTTTGCTTTGGCCCGCGACTTCGTCCACATTACATATGTAGTTTATAGCCTGTTATTTTGGATAAAGTACCTTTCTAATCGTGAAAGAATTATTAAAATCAATCAAACAAACAAATCATTCTCCTTTATAATAATCATGTATATACATTCATCGCTGCGTTTATTGTAGCGTCGTGTGATACAGCCCTAAGCGGATGGCGCCGCACTTGCATGTGTTGTTTGTTTAATACCCACCCTGTACATTTTAATGTTAGATTAGTACTCGCACTGTATATGGTATCGACCACTGTAGCATACTGATCTTGTTACAATTTATTTTTGTGCGTTTCGATTAATCAATGGAGAAACCCACGATTAATATTCACCTACGTTAACCTAATTATTGATATACGTGAACCTATAATGTATCGAGTTTATAAGATAAAAACTCGCAGGTAAATTGGTTACCACACGAGAGTGGTTTCCCCCGCAAGAACTACATAAATTAGGCCCCTATATGATATTTTATGATTTGTTAGAAACAAAAAATATATTTAAAATCCTTCGGATTTTCCGCGACATTTTCCTAAAATATTCTAAAGATTTCCCTAAATTTTGTCATAAATTTACAGACACACACATTTCTCATCAAAATATGGAAACAACAGATTTTGCATGTAGATTTTCTTTATTATGTAGACGGCCCACTAAGAAAAGATTTTTCGGAAATCCTATCTTAGTTGGGTCAGCTAGTCCATACCTACTAACATGCGTGCATATAAATGCAAATGCATCTCGACTTGGGTACATGGTTAGCTTCCATCCCGGCGATGGACATAGACTTTTTGTCCTGGAAAACCAAAGAGTTCTCACGAGGTTCCAAAACCTAAATTATATAATATTTGGTACAGAAATAGGTACCTAGCTTGTATCCCGGAACAGGATATAGGCTACTTTTAATCCCAGAAAGTCAAGTTCTCGCGGGATTTTTGAAAATCTAAATCAGCTAATCTTTCTACATATAAAGTACCTCCGTGAATAGTATTGGACTTTTTATGAGGCGCGTTAGATATATTGTGTATCTACCTACCTAATATGAATACAAGCGTATTATTATTGCGTAGTATGTAGAGATAATAGAATGATAACACTCGAGTTTTACGTAGAAGCGAAAACAAACGTCACTGAGGCATTTATGTATGGCAAAGTGATGAACATCGGGCTTTAGAATGACATTTCAGGTTTGTAGAGCGTTGTCCTCTGTCACCCATACCTATATGACGCTTTATAGGTCTCACGACCGCGACAGTGCTGTACAAATCTGCTATCTCCTTCTAAAGATCGATGTTCATCACTTTTAGCCGCGTACTGTAACAAAATTGTGTATATCTTTGTTTATTTAGAAACAGTTCAAGGAATTTTCTAAGTAGACAACTCGGGCAGCTATTAGCTAGAGCAATTAGCGGTCCGTTAATGAGCTTCCAGACAACCAGCAAGATTTAAAATGCTATTCCGTAGTACCACAATCCAACAAGATACGTCCTTCTCTACTTGACGTGATAATAGTCTTGTAAGTGTTTATGGGTGTTTACGTGAAAATGAAACGGCCTTATTCTTATTCAAAGGCATTGAGGTCATATCGCGTGGACTGGAATGTTAGAGGCATGGGAAACGTTTTAGGCCGCTACTGATGAGGTAATGTAATGGTAGGGTTGCAATTCGTCAGGGTTATCAGTTTTAGAGATCACCTTATCCTATTTTAGTGTAAGATACTAATATTTTAAACAAGAAATAAAAGTCGCGGATTTGCAACTTGACAAATTAAGAAAATTGACCTCATTCCACCCTCCTTTTTCTACAACCGCACCGCACGCCACTGCACCGAAAGCAATTCAACCCTTACCACCTGGGTGCCCGGTACACTTCGACCGCCCCTTGTGCCAGATCCTTTTTTCCACGCACATGCAAACTCTGGAATTAACTCCCTTCAGCGTTGTTCCCACTAGATTACAACATGGGGTTATTCAAGGGGAGGACCAACAATTTCTGAAAGGCCGGCAACTCATTGACGGTTCCTCTGGAGTTTGGTGCTGCAAATGTTCATGGGCGGTAATCACTTAACATAAGTTAACTCGCCTGCTCGTTACTTGTTATTTTTATTTAAAAAAATGCTTCCCACTATACAAGAAAGGAAGGCAACGAAGTGCCTTTATATCCCATATGGAGTCCACAACAGAGTACTGGGTAACCCTAGAAAATCTACAGTCAGTTCTAGCGTTTATTGTTTCTTCTCCTAACCAGTTATTTCACACCAGCCTATCCCATATTTGTTTTGGAGAGAAAATTTACATATTTAATGGCATTAACCATTCACATTAACATAACGCTCGAACTTTGTTTTCCGTTTTCACGGAAGACATGTTATGGTAGGTTTTGAAGGTAAAATCCTTGAGACTTGTTTAAAGTAGATTAAAACCATGTTAAAAACCACATCGTTGCGATGTAGCAATATAGCAATTTTTAACATAGGTACTTACTTGTATCTTTACCTATAATAATTTTATAGATTATGAAGACGCTACTTCGTTCTTGAGGATTTAGTTTTTAAAAAAACCTACTGAAAAGTCTGGAATTGCCGGGATAAATTGTAGCCTATGTTCGTCTTTGGGATGCAACCTATCTCTTTACCCGTCAAAATCCGTCTATATTCGTCGCTTGGATGCACTGAACCGTGCAAGCTAGCTCTGTGCCTTTCGTCAAAGTCGGTTAAACGAATGGGCTTTGAAAACCTAGCAGGCAGACAGACAAATAGACTCACTTTCGCATTTATAATTCCGACTAATATTATAAAGGCGAAAGTTTTGTATGTGTGTGTGTGTGTGTGTGTGTGTGTTTGTTTGTTATTCCTTCATGCAAAAACTACTTGACGGATTTGGCTGAAAATTGGAATGGAGATACAGTATACCCTGGATTAAGACATAGGCTACTTTTTATCCCGGAAAATCAAAGAGTTCCCGCGGGATTTTGAAAAACGTAAATCCACGATTAGATTCAAAAACATGTCGGCAATTGGAGGTCCAGCGTTCTTATAATAGTAGAGGTCAGTGTTATTACGAGATACATGCTTCTTTTACATGATCATCGAATTCCTTCAACTTCTTACCAATTTAATATCTACATTAGATTCAAAAACATGTCGGCAATCGGAGGTCCAGCGTACTTGTGTTAGTAGAAGTCAGTGTTCTTACGGGACTCACCTGTCATCATTCGACCACGTGCCTCGTATAGTACTACGTAACGACACGACAGGTCGACCACATCACGACATCGGCCAAGTGCATTGTGCAGGGTGCACACATTATCAAGTGCGTAGACCCTTTGTCCGGTTAAGGGACCCTCACGATTTGTTGATTGTAATGCCTCATTTGTAGTCTTCATAATTTTTGATAATGATACTGTGCTACTAGAACCGCGATAGCCTAGTGGTTAAGACGTCTGCCTCCTATTCGAGAGGTTGGGGATTCTATCCCGGGCACGCGCCTCTAACTTGTGAGTTATGTGCGTTTTAAGCAATTAAGTATCACTCACTTTATCGGTGAAGGAAAACATCGCGAGGGATCCTGCATGCCTGAGAGTTCTTCATAATGTTCTCAAGGTGTGTGAAGTCTGCCAATCCGCACTTGGCCAGCGTTTTAGACCATGGCCAAAACACTTCTCACTCTGAGAGGAGACCCGTGCTCTGTAGTGATCCAGCGATGGTTGATCATGATGATGATGATGATACTGTACCTACTATGTTTTTTTTATAATAATGCCTACCTATATGATGTCCAGATCCAGTTACATAGGTTCGTGTGCAGGTCTCATCATCATCATCTTAATCCATCGCCGCCCACTGCTGGGCACGGGTCGTCTGTCAGAATGAGAAGAGAACCTTTAGTACGCGACAGGTTGAGATAGCAATCGCGGAGGTGGCGCAACCCGGTGCGGGTGAGCGCGGGTGATGTGCGGGTGTGCGGGGTGTCCCCCGCCTCACACCCCGACTCCCATCTCAACCTGTCGCGGAATATACCTATATAATGCAAGTCTACCTATAGCGAAATGCCGATGGAATAAATATATTTTCCGTCAAATCTATTTATAAGTTTGTAATCATAATATGACATGATAAAAACTTCACTTCCGACTAAATAAATTCGGCTGTAAAAGGACAAAACAAATCATACTTTAAACCTAAGACTTGAGCTCTATATTTTGTACCTAAGTTTCTTGTGTTCTAGACTTTAGTGCATTTTGAAATATTTTGATAACAGGTATTCGTATTGATAATAAATATATGGCGATGTCAAATAAAGCGTCGAATTTCCTCCTATTTTAGATTAAAAATATAGTCAATGTCTGCTTCAAGATGAAATCACTTAAATTATATTATGGTAACAACCTATTTTCCACAATATTTCGTTATCATTTAAGAAATTAACACCTAAAACATTGGCACCGATTCCGTTGTCTTCTCTAAACTAAATTTAGAGTATCTGCATCCTTTTTTTAACAATGCTAAAAAGGGACAGAACATGAACTTTACATTTAAAGACTTTAAATTTTAGTGCACGCTACAAATTTAAACAGTAGGCTCGCGACTGTGTGCTAAAATCACGGGTTTTACCATCTAAAAATTAAATTTAAAACTGTCAAACTGCGTCTGTCCTTTTCATGTTACATTAGTAAGAAGAGGATGCGATGCGATTAGGTTGTGCTCAGAATCAGTCTTAATTAAAATATCCGCGAAGGAAACACCAAAAAGATTAAATCAGAAAGGCGTTTGACCGCAACGCGAGATGCGATTTTATAATGTTTATTTTCGCAGACATGCCCGCATGATCCCATGGTGAAGGGGGATCACTGGCGCTAAATTAGCACGTTTAAAAATAGCCTGTACTGTAAGACCACAGACATATACCTAGCTCACATTCGGTAAAATGTACATGCTCATCTATATGGGTTTTCAATAGTTAGGTATTTAGTTTGAAGTGTTTTATCATGATCAACCCATTGCCGGCTCACTGCAGAGAACGGGTCTCCTCTCAGAGTGAGAAGGGTTTGTTCGTAGTGCGTTTTATAGAGCGCGCAAAACATGTAATTAGTCCAATCTGAAGTCTGAACACGAGACGTATGACTGCGTATTGTACAAAACTAGATCTCAGTTGGGCTAGACTTCAGATTGGACTAGTTGTTTTGTGATCGCTGTAATAGAGCTCTAATTCGGTCTCAATTTACAGGACAAAGTCAAAGAACCAAGTATGTAATTTTTTTAAATTCAAAATGATTACACACACTGTTCACTTTGTAAAGTATATTCCTATAATTTTCACAATGTTCTACGCGCTATATAGATTAATCAATTAAGAATTCAGACACAATTGACACCTTCGGTTCTCGCACCTAAATATTCTTAGCTCTAGTTTCGTTGATAGACTCGTACCTATATCTGCAGCGTCTATCCACCTACCTATACCTTCGACTAAGGTCCATTGTTTGATAGACTTGCATAATTTTATTGTAGTCGTGCGTATACAGAATGTTATTTTTTCATCTTTAGTCAAAGAGTTTTAAGTGGGCATGACCTTACTTTTTCCCCCACGTTTACGTTTTTTGTTGCGACGTTTTATTAATTTGCCAGATTTTTATAAAGTTGTCCAGTTTTTCTATACGTTTGGAAAACTCTAGATATGCAGATTCTCAGCATCAACAAGTTATAAATAAAATACAGATTAAAAGTTTAACGATACTGTATATAGGAATTAGATAAGTCGCACGGATACGGACGTGGGCGAGCACACGTGCGGATAACGGGTTTGCATTATCGCCGATATGCCTATTATATTTATAGCTATATATAGAACCATATCTACCCATGTTGTGTACTAGTATGTAGTATATACTATACAATGCATTGTTACATTTGCATAGGACCTAATTAGCACACATACTTTAAATTCTTGCTTAGTTGTTATGCGATAAACTTGTTGTAATTTTAATGCTATATTTGGATAAAAATTATACCTAATGTACTTCTAAACTAGTTTCCAGTGCGTATTTATTTATTTTTTGTTGTTCTCCAAATGTCGCTGCAGGAAAAATACATAATTCATGAACTATAAGATCTTTATTGCGAGATTCTCAAAATCTAAAAACAGAAATAATCTTAATGCAGACAAAATACCTTACTGCAATCCTGCGATCAATATTAATGATCCTACTCTTTTGATTAAAAAAAGAATTACTAACTCGACTACAACATCTCAGGCTTTTGATTACAATACGGTAAACCCAGACGTCCCAAGTTCCCAGTAAATTGTCCCAAGTATTTATTGGAACCTTCTATTTGAAGACGATTAAAAATTCCCATACAATTCACAGTAAACATCCCGATTCCCGAACGTTACTCGGAAGCAGCGAACATGTGCTCTGCCAGTCATACTCAACGCTCGTATATATAATAATTTAATTTCACGGTAATACTAGAGTAGATCGCCTACCTCACGGCGACGTCACAACTGAATATAGTGGTGATCTCATACCATGGCGATAACAACATTTGCTTCTTCATGATCTGAACTCGACTGCTTGCTTGCTTTATCTTGAAGTGCCTTAACAAACTCATGCATTGAACATTCTTGACGTTACGCACATTCCTGAAAATGTGAATGTATATTATATAGAAAGCAGACCTTACTATTTTCATGCATATTCTTACGAATATGAATGTAGAGACATTTTTTTTTGTGATGTTCACGTTTTCGGATTTTTCCTTTACTTGTGCTATAAGACCTACCTGCCTTTAATGAGTTTAGGTCAGCGGGAAGTAGGTACCCAATAGGTTTCCTTGGATAGTTTTGGGTACGGAACGCTAAAAATGGAATGCGAGATTATGTGAGTTATCCGATAGGTAAGCACCGTGACCAATTAGCGCGAGTTGTACGTGCTCGCATTTGAGAGTTAAGACGTATTTCATTTGGGCAATTGGTGTAATTGGCCGAGCGCTTCCGGAGCGATCGCTTCGGTCGCCAGTCGCCAGCTCACGAGAGTGGACACAATTACCAATTACCAGGTTCAGTTTTGGCTAATCCTTCTTTTATTGCCAGTTAGCTAAGTGTTAGCGGGAAAAAGATTCTGCTATAGCTATTCTGTTTTTCAGACACACTTTTCACCAAGTTTTGTTGTTTTGTATCCATACCTATTAAGTATACCATACCAATAGTTTATATTTTGTCCAGACCAGATCAAATTTTGGCTAATTCTTCTTTATTGCCAGTTAGCTAAGTGTTAGCGGCAAAAAGATTCTGCTATACCCATTCTACTTTTCAGAGCATAATTTCATCACGTCAATGAGTCCATTTTCCGTCTATTAGTTGATTACACCACTGATGTTACACCATATCCATATGACACTACCATGGTTTGTCCAGATATTCCGTAACGGAGACGCCATTTACCTTTAGTTTGAATTCACCCCATAAATCTTTTAGGCAGGTTACCAAGTAATTTTCACTTCATCGTGATCAACCCCACCTACAGAGCTCGGGTCCTCCTCTCAGAGTGGAAGGGTTTTGACCATAGTCTACCACGCTGGCCATGTGCGATTGGTAGACTTGACACACCTTTGAGAACATTATGGAGGAACGCTCAGGCATGAGGTTTCCTCACGATATTTTCCTTCAACCGTTAAAGCGAGTTGATATGTAATTTACTTAAACGCACATAACTCCGAAAAGTTAGAGGTGCATGCCCGGGATCGAACCCGACCTCCGATTAGAAGACGGACGCCCTAACCACTAGACTATCACAGCTTATTTAGCTATAATTTTTTCACTTAATAAGCCTTAATTGGTAGGGTAGGCAGTATCTATAAAATGAATCTTGAACTGATAGTTGACACGGGACCAAATAAGCTGTATTCGCCGAAATCCCCCGCCTACGTCGTAGCACGTCCTTGACGCAAGGTCCATGCCGACTGCCGAGCCTCCCACACCCGCTTGACACCGAGTCGGCGTCATTCACCGCATTTATATTATGAGCTAGCATGGAGCTAGCCGATAAATTATTTATTGAATGTTTAGTAGAAAATGGGTTCGATAAGATTGATGGGAATCGACTTATCAACTGTATTTCAAATGTCTGACTCAAATAGTTGTAGAGCAAGCAAACGTGGGAGGTCCTACTGAGAAAAATTCCTCTAGTGTTTCTGGCTTTCTGCATTCCCAGTAATACACTAGTTTCTAGTAAACACTATGTCTAATACTAGTTTTCGGGGATAAAGATGACGGCGACTTCTAACCGTTTGCACTGACGACATCTTTACATAAAAACATGAAAAAAACTTTTCTGGCAATGGATCGAACTGCGATCTCATTTAACTTGTTGAAGAGGATTAATTGTTTGACACTTCACAGTCTTCAGATATGTTACTAGTCCGATTTGTAATAGTGTTTTAGATTATAAAGGTTTGATTCAACACGTCTTTATGGAGAATGCTGAGTACTAATGGTATCTTAGGTTGGAGATGGACATTTAGTATCAGCCTTCAAACACGTGTTCAAATCTTTGTATTAGGTAGATATACGGCCTACCTTACCTTGACGCCGGAGGCGTTATAGAGAATTTTTAGTTACCAAAATAAAATAGGTCTGATAGTTTGTCCTTTACAACAAAAGTTTGAGTTATCTAGTAGCGAACTTGAAAGGTTCTAGCGGCGGGGTGGCGCGGGCGCTTAGTTTTCAGGTTAGACCGCCCATTACCACGGATAACTAGAAGCCGCCGCGTGCGATGCGAAATGATGCGAAATATTTCCGGAGTTAGAGGAGTGTTCTATTAATACGTGATTTCGACGTCGCGCGTCGGTCGTGGGCGAGCGTGCGGGCGAGGGCGGGCGCGGTCGGCAGTAGCGCGCGATCCGCCGCGGCCGCCGCCGTACGACGCGCGCGCAACGAACGAACGACCCGCACTCCCGCGCATATCGATCACCCGAAGCCAATCGTCGCGATCGATACCGAAAACCAACACCCTAAACACTAAAACGTAAAATTAAGAAAACCCCCGACGTTATCGAGTGCACCGATATCCGTAATTTTTCTTAATTCAGCAATTGTTTTGCGAGGGCGGATTTTATAACGAACAAATCGACTAACAAACTCGAACCCGCACGAAGGTGTCGCGTCGCAAAAAGTGCAACACAATAGAGTAAGCGTCTAATTATAAACGTGGTTGTGGTGGACAGTCGACATGCAGAACATTGATCCACTGGAGTTCGCCAACATGCTGGCGACCGAGCTATGGTGTCAACAGGTACCTACAATACACACATCCATCCACACCACTTTACTTACTCAAAGGCGAAAGTGTGTCTGTCCCGGTTAAACCGCTGAACAGCTGGGTCATTCGCTAACTCAGTGTATAACACTGAATGATAGCCACCGAGCTCATTTGACATTGGTTGGTTCTACATTGCTGCTTCACTGAGTGACATTAAACGAATTTTTTTGTAGAAAACCTTCAATGGATTAAAAATAACGTCAAATGGGCTCGGTGGCTATCATTCTGTGTTAGACACTGAGATAGTGAATCTGTTTGGATGATATATCAAATTCAATGGAAAGACAGCTTGAGGAGAGATATATTTGGTTTACGATATATAGCGTAACGTTTAGCCATGAAATTTTGAATGTGCGGAAAGTCTTAGGGCATCTTGATAAACTTCATCTAACGAATCCGTTAGACCAAGTTTAACTGGCGGTTTTGAAACAGGCCCGTCTGAAAATCAGCACAGATATAACTTGTAATCTGGAGACATTTATACCTTTTGAACACATCTTTAGTCCCACGGAAAAAACTGAAAATTTGAACAAAAACAAATAAATTCCACGCGGACCTACTAAGTAACTAAAATTATACCTGCCAAATAGATATACCTAAATAATTATACTGTATCTATAGTAAATTGTGTCATCGAGCGTAGGTAGGCATAGGTAGTCCACTGCAATATGTGCTCGATGACACATTTACTACTGCAGGTGGCAACTGGCAACCCTTGATTAATCACTAGGAAAATAGAAAAACGTTTGGAAAACATAAGTGGTTTTTCTATTACGTTAATATAAGAGCTAGCGCGCACCACGGTAAATCTCCGTAAGGGGTTTTCCCCGCAAAATCTGTGAACTATAGAACTATATGGAAGCGGGCGCACTGCGGAATTAATTCCGCACCGGATTTTGATACATTTAAATTAAAATTTACGGATTTTGAAACGCACCACAACTCGATGCACCGTGGTGCGCGTTAACTATACCTTACGGTTATGAAGTTATGAGCACGCCAGAAAATGAATAAACAATTAAAAGCTTTAAAAAACGTTTGCCGTCTTATTTTCTCGCTTTGAAACAGAATATAAACAGTCGACTGAATCCTAGCAACAAATTAATTATCGAAATAATTTATGTATTTATGCTACGTATATAAATAAAATTATGTATAGTATTTATATTATGTGAAAGTGTGTATGTTAGTTTGTTCTTCTTTCACAGAGCAACGGATTTTACGTGATGGTTTGCTTGGATATTAAGTATCTTGCCAGAGACTAGCATTAGTATAGATACCTACTTTTTATTCCGGAAAAAATACCTTACATTATATATCTTAATCCACACGGATGAATTCTTGAGAAAAGCTTGACTGATCTACACAGCTCAAACTACTGGACAGATCGGGCTAAGAATCTTGGCATGCGCTAAGAAAGGATTTTTAAAAATTCAACCCTTACAGCGATCATGCACTCATCTGATCCGAATTCGTGAAAATACGGATAAAAAAATATCTATGACATAATATGTCATAAGCAATCATACAAAACAAAAAGGAGCATATTTTCACGGACTCGGATCGGATGAGTGCGTAACCGCCGTTAAGGGGGTAAAATAGGGGCTTGAAATTTGTGTAGTCCACACGGATGAAGTCGCGAGTATAACCGTGCTGTCTGACAAGTGAGGTGCGCGCGCGCCTCTCTACTACTTTACAATAGGATGCAGTGAATCAGACAAGAATTGCCTAGGCTAGATATTATTGCCTAAGTGACAGCGCTAGATAATAACATTCATAATTCTTAATTCGTTAAGGACACTCGATATAGCGGCTTATACAGGATATGATGTTATGTTAGACTAAAATTAGAAATAGAGGAAATTGGCCTAGGGATAAAAACTGCTTTCAAAAATGTTGATCATCTCTAACAAACCATCACCTCTACTGATAACAGGCCTCCTCTCAAGGGTTTTTAGGCTAAAGCTAAACTGCCCAAGTGCGGATTGGCAGACTTCACACACCTTTGAGATAATTATGAAGAACTCCCAGGCATGCAGGCTTCCTCACGATGTTTTCTTTTACTGTTGAAACATATGATATTTAATTGCTTAAAAAGTTAACCCCCGACAGGAGGCAACTACCAATGCCACCAAACTAATAATATTAGTATAGATAAAAGAGAACTGACTGACTGACGTATCAATTTACAGCTAAAACCGTTAGGTCTGTAGAAACATGTCCAAAACTTGCTTACTTACCACTTATGGTTTAGTTATACAACGTGTATGTTTATGTTTATTTATCTGTTTGAAATAACTACGGGCGAAAGATTTACGATTAAGTTGTCATCGCCATTTTAAAATAATAACATCGTTATATCGTATGATTTATTAGACAACTATTCCACAATTTATTAAAATAAAGCATCTTCATAAAGACAATACAACTGATAATAATTTTTGTTTTTGATGGTGTTTTGTTTTTAGTTAGGATAAAATATCATTATGTCCTTTACCTATTCACGACCCATCCGTTTAACAGATTTTCACGAAATTTAGTACAGACATAGCTTACATAGACATAAGTAAGCTACTTTAAGCTATCCCGAAAAATCCAAGTTCCCACGGATTTTTAAAACGTACATCGACGCGGCGCGGGACAATTGCAAGCATCATCTAGTGCCTAATAAAGGTTATCATCATCATGATCAACCTATCGACGACCCACTACTGAGAACGGGTCTCTTAGAATGAGAACGGCAATAAATATGTTTGAACAAAACCTAAAACTGTACCCTACTATTGATTTACCTAAGCTAGTTTTATTACCCTAGCTTATTTTCGCGACTTCGTCCGCCTGGACCACACAAATTTCAAACCCCTGTGTTACCCCTAGGGATTGAATTTTCAAAAATCCTTTCTTAGCGGATGTCTACGTCGTAATAGATATCTGCATGCCAAATTTCTGCCCGTTCCGTCCAGTAGTTTGAGCTGTGCGTTGATAGATCAGTCTGTCAGTCAGGCACCTTTCCTTTTATATCCTTTTATATTATTATTTATATTTTAATAGAAGATATCATGCGTTCCATAACATTGATAATAAAATTAATTTACATTGAAAATCAATGATTTCTAGTAACATGTGTTGTGTATTGTTTTTATCTTACTGTTATAATATTGTTGCACTCGCAGCGCGAATGTTTTGCTGATAAAAAGCGATCGGAATGTGGAAGCAACATCAATTCACTGTACATAGTAAATAAACATTGCATAACAATATTATGTTATTACATTGTATGTTGTATATACTTAATTATAATATTTAATTTAAGGCACCAACATACTTACCTTCCTTCTCATTTCAATTTAAAGATTTTATAAGAAACCTCTCAATACCTACCTATTTACCAATAAAGCTGATATTTTGTCTATATATGTATTAAATTTCATATCACTAGAGAAGTAATTAATTAATTGAGCTAGTTCTCGAAATCGAATCTATCTAAACAACTCCTAATGACAAGTAGGTGTGAATATACTCCACCGTCTTTACACTAATTCTTTGGAAAGTCTTTATACCTTTATACTAATAGCTACCACACCTGGTACCTACCACTTTTCCGTAAGAACCCTAGACTGCAAGGCTTTGAGATTTCAAGTGAGAATGATAGTTTGTTACTTCCCTCTGCAATGTAATATAAGATGACTAACATTCTGTTTTCTTTTGTTTCCAGTTGGCCAACCTAGAGGGCCTCCAGTCGGGGGTCCCAACCCGCACCACGGCGACCATAACGCCCACGCAGCTGCGCAGCTTCGAGCAGACGTACATCGAGCTGAACAACTGCCACGCTGAGCGCTCCAGCCACGCGGGCTTTGTGCCACCCTCCGTGGCGCAGGGCAACACTTACGGTGAGCTTCTTCTTGTAGTGCCGTCTAGGTTGGCAACCATTAGGGCTATCTGCACCTTGCACGCTGCTGCGCAGAATAAAGAACGGGTACTCTTCCTGTACCATTGGCGTAAATTCTTGAGCCACGATGTTCTTTTTCGGCCGGTGGTCTTCTACACGCTATCTTCCCCTGAATTATGAGCTGAAGGAGGTCGTGTTTGCTGTTTCTTATAGTATAGCCAAAGTACTTAAGCTTCCACACTTTTACCTTTTTTAGGATTTTAAGACCTTTGTTTAGCCTTAGTAGTATTGCCTGTTGCATACTTAACACGCTGTATCCAAGAGAGTTTCAACATTCTGCAGGGTTTCAGCTCTACGGTGAGCTTAGCTTTGTAAAATATCCTCAATCATCATCAGTCTTCAAGCATCTTCTGCTGGACATAAGTCGTTACGAGTGTGCATCATCACACATGATTTTCTACCTATTTCTTCTATCTATCCAGCTGCGGCGATCCTCATGTATCGATCATTACTTCGAGCTGGAGGTCTCTGGTTGTCTTATTTTGCGTAATGATGCCCTCAGAAGGAGGCCAGAAGCAAAAATTAAGAAGTCAAACGTGTGTGATGGATTAAATTAAAGGAAAGATGGTTTAACTTCAAAATTCTACCGAAAACGGGTTGATCTGGTCTACCACAAAATCTACATCCTATTCGGTTCGGTCGTGTGTAAAATAATAACTTAAGTTAAAGTATCATCTGATTTATCTTTCAGGCATCCTGAATCCAGTGGGTTACTGTGAGTCGGGCCCGACGACGCTGCATGTGTCGCCGGGCCCCCTCTCAGCCAGCGGCGACAGCAGCAGCAGTCCCGGCCTTCCCGCGCCCAAGCGACGGAACATGGGCGGACGGCGACCAGCCAAGACTCCCCAAGATATCACGCCCGAAGAGGAAGAGAGAAGAAAGATCCGCCGCGAACGAAACAAAATGGCTGCAGCGCGCTGTCGCAAACGAAGACTCGACCACACCAACGAATTGCAAGAGGAAACTGACCAACTCGAAGAAAAGAAACAGATGTTACAGGTACTTACTATTCTTTCATTGGTCTAGCAACTCTGTCCAGCCTTGTCTGAAGTTTTCGGGCAATCCTCCAGTGCCCAACAACGGAGAAACGGCAAAAAGAGGACCAGCCAAGACTCCCTTCCCGAAGATATCACTCCCGAAGACAAAACTAAGAGAAACAGATGCTACAAGTACTTTTTGTTTTAGTTTCCTAGAGTTTTCAGTACTAAAAGTCTCGGTGCCCTCAGTGCATATTGAGAGGCTTCGAGATCTCTCACATCAGTGCCCCATTGCGTGACGCCCATTGGGCTCGTCCCAAAGAAAATAACAGCCTCTCGCACATCGCTATGAGATATGGCAACATGTGCCACAGCAAGATGCCATCTTCCCAACCTTTGGAACATAACTTCGGAGTTCTTTCTTTCAGTATATTATCTTTTAGCGTCCAGCTTTTTGTAAAATGCATTACAATCCATAAACAAACTCTATTATTTGATTACAGGATGAAATACGCAAACTCAATGCCGACAAAGACCAGTTACAAGCGATACTGTCAAACCACATGCCAGTGTGCCGGCTCAACAAGAGATCGACAAGCCCGCCTGACGTCAAGCCCTTCCAAGAGACCTACGCTTACCCGGAGGTACCTGAAGAGGGCGTCCGAGTCAAAGTGGAGATAATAGACCCCGCCGTGGACCCAGTCATGGGGTTAGATAACGATATCTTTACCTCGCCGACGCCAGACAAAAGGTAAGAAACTAACTCGTCACAATAAGGATGATGGATGCTAGTCAAATCAGCGACTTTTTATCAGATGTGAAAACGCTTGCTTGTATGAAATACATATAGTCTGCGATAGGTTGGGATGGCAATCGGGGTGTGAGGCGGGGGGACGCCCCGCACATCCGCACATCATCCGCGCTCGCCCGTACCGGGTTAGCGCGGGGGCTGTGCGGGGCGTTCCCTCCCCGCTTGCAATCTTGACCTGTCGCGTACTATAGATGTGACATCATAATCGTTTGGAGAGATTTGACGTACTTTTTTAGTTAAATCGATAATTTAAAATGGTTACCAAACTTAAAACCAACAGCGGACGTGGATTTTACGAATTTTGGATCAATAGTTTCTCTATTTAATAGTTTCTAAGAAATAATTTATTTTCGACATAGGTGTCATCCGAGTTTCTTGCTGGTTCTTTTCGGAAGGAATGGCATTCCGAACCAGTGATAAATTAAACTAGTTGACGATTCAAAAGCACTTGTAAAAGTTTACTTGAATAAAAATATATTATATTCTATTCTATCCCGATTCTCAGTCTGTAGAGTGTGGATGTCTACTACACCCAGACGCTAAACCCTTCCAAGAACTTAGCGTATGATTGGTTCATGTATGTCATACGACACCACTACAGTGTTTCTTTGCTTTGTCGTTCACTGTTTCTAATATAAATAGGTATAGAAGAAGATGGCAATTTGAAAATTTGGAAACTAAATTCCGTAAAAAAGTTGGCTTGTTTTATGAGTGTCTCTAGAAATAAGACTAAGATCTATAGAGCACACTTTGACTTTGCTCAGACTTAAGATTCAGATTTATGTGAGACAAAACCTTTGTCTTAAGTCTAAGCAAAGTCAGAGTGCGCTCTATAGATCTCACCCTAAGAGTCATTCTGACGTTGCAGTTTTTGATGCAAATAAACGTCTAGTTATGCGATTAATTGTGATATCATGGTGACGATTGTTAAATAATGTATAGTATGTAGATTGTAGGTCTAGTAATGATAATAACATACTACTATCTGACTCAACCATGAATGATTCGTAACGCACTGACATGAGTAACGTTTCCCTGGTCTGATGCCAAGATAAAGAAAAACTGATCTATCATAACAAAAAATTTGAATGGGTCGATTGCAGAGGTTTTTCTGGTTTATGTTTAGTTTAGGTGCCTACGGATTTGTTAGATTCTTGACGATCATAAGTTATTGTCGCTCGATAGGCTGCTTTGATCATAAATAAGATTATGTTTGAGACTGAGGAGGAGGAGCGGGGACCCTAAGACACAGGTTAATTAAACTTACTTCAGGGTTCCTGACACAAATTGTAAACCGACATAGTTTTTCAAATAAATTTTCATTTCATTTCATTTTTTATTTCATTTCATTTCATAAGATCTGTCAGCTTTGTATAAATTTGCTCCATCGTTGCTGTCGCATGTAAACGATCAATATATTGAAATCACATGTTGATTCATTGATCGACAAGAACGATCTACAGTGGCGATTAATTGACAAAAAATGTTATGTCGATCGTCTGTTGTTTACACATTTATACTCGATTTTGTTTGTTCACACGTGTCGATCGTCAGAAGTCGAGCAAATCAGTGACATTTGAAAAGCATGTTCATTCAGCACTCGAAATCCCAACGGAGAACACCATAACTTCTGCCAACGTGTTCAAGAACTTTTTGATCTGGTTCTTCCTTCACCATTCTAACGTACTGCAAGGCTAAGGTACCCGTGCGTAGTCGAACGATTCCACGGGCACGTGTGAAGCGATTTGCCTCCTCGTTCGAGAAAATAGGGATAGGAATGTGATCTTCTAGGCATGCGCCCTCCATCCTAGGCTGCATTATCATTTGCCAGGAATTTTGATTACAGCCAAGCGCTTGTCTATAAATAAATAAAACAAGAATTATTACAGTGATCGCAATATTGTAATGACTGACAATTTGGTGTTGAGAGCACAGAAATCGCTATTTGGTAACAGATATGCAGTATGCTACTTTAGAGCTGCGTGTCTGTGGCTTTCCACATTTCTGTAAAAATTGCGAAAATTTACTTATAAATGTTATGTATTATTATAGAATAATGCTGTCGGCGGCCAACCCCGCGGTGGTGACAAGCGCGTCTTCTTTGGACACGCCGCCCGTACGCCCCAACAGACCTAACTTCCTGCAGGTGCCCGTACCCCTAAGTCCCGCACAGGTAAGCTGAACCACTACCCATATTATAAATGCGAAAGTGTCTTTGTTTGTTGGTTTGTGCTTCAAAAACGTCGCAACGTCGCAACGGATCAGCGTGATTTTTGTATGAATATAGTTCAAGACCTGGAGAGTGACATAGGCTACTTTTTATCCCAGAAATCAAAGAGTTCCCACGGGATTTAAAAATTTAAAAAAATAAATGCTACAATATAACATTTTACATTTCAGA
This sequence comes from Maniola hyperantus, assembly GCF_902806685.2. NCBI lineage: Eukaryota > Metazoa > Arthropoda > Insecta > Lepidoptera > Nymphalidae > Maniola > Maniola hyperantus. The sequence continues at coordinate 9,932,254 of NC_048553.1, forward strand.
TACACAACAACAAAGCCCTGGGCAACAGTAACAAAATCCCCGGCATCGAAATCAGCACCCCCAGCAACGGCATCCCCTTCAACTTCGACAGCATAATGGAGGGCGGCACGGGGCTCACACCCGTGTACCCGCACCCACACCCGCATCCGCACCCGCACCCGCACCCGTGCGCTCAGCAACAGCGCTCCGCACCCGACCTCTCATCACCCGACGCGCACAACAGCCTCGTGAGCCTCTGAGATCACCTCACCGCCGTCTGCCCTCTGTTCGAGCCCCTCGACCTCTTGGGGGAGCTCGAGCAAACTCTGTAGCAGCGCGGTTATAAAGTATCGTGACTAGTCGGTCGCACTACATCGTAAAGTCAACCTCCATAGACGCTTCTCGTTTAAGCAAAAGTGTCGCGATAAATCAGTCGCGCTACCGTAAGCTATAGCTAAAATATCGCGATTCGTTCGCCGCATAATTTTTCTGAGTAGTCACGAGTTAGTCGCAGTACAATACAGTTTTTTTCTAAACTAACACTTATTAACAAAATTTTTATTTTAGTTAATCAATTTGGTCGCGATATTTTTGCTTGGCGCTACAATATTTGGGTTTGGAATTAGTGTTGCCGAATCTGTAAACAGTATTTGGTAGTTCAAACTATGTAAATTATTTAATTATTTAATCTGGCCACACTATTTCCGTTTCTAGTCCCCCTAGCGTAGGGGGCCTTAGTCCCCTACTCGCGTGCCTTGGCCGTCGGGCCCCACGTCAGACGTGACCCGAACCTAGTTCGTAACGTGTAAAGACTACGCTATTTATTCTTCTCTTTCATTTTTCTTCGTGCTATCTTGTCTCCCGGGCCCCCGCCGGCTATTTACCGGGGGCCCACGTAACATACTTGCTCATAATGTGCTTTGTATTAATATTTTATATTACCCGTCGATTCTTCAGCCAACGTTTGAGAGTTTTGGCGTTCAGCGTTCATTTTTATTAAATAGTTGGTTCGTTTTTGACCGTCACGGTCAGAAAATATTGTATATGCAGAGATCCAAGCTCAAGCAAAAAATCATAATTCCTAGAATGTTGGCTGTTGGATAGACGCTCTATAAAACTCGGTAGTCTTTAATCATAGCGTATCGTTCTACAAAAAGTCAATTGATATCTAAGCTGTTCTAGTATTTTAACGGAGAATATTTTTTATATAAATAGCTTGTATTTCACAGTAAATAAAAAAATGTGATGTTTAAAAAAAACGTGGAAATAAAACAGAGTTTTATTTGAAGCATTTCAGGGATTATTGTTTCGAGTTGTGCTTAAATAATCTAGCGAGGCTAGACTAGTTGTATTTTATATTAAAATGTACGTAAAAGATCTCTTTTACGCATATTAATGCAGTTGGCGTCACGTTACTTGAAGACTTGAATATTGGGTGTATGGTGTTATTTGCCTACTATTTGGTGTGAACGCATGCCAATATAGTTAAAAATGTATATAATGCGTACAAAATGAGTTCTCACGCATCATCTTAACTTTATGTGTCAACTGTCACGTCAAAAGTATAATTTTTGCTCTTATTTTAAAAGTGAACCGTACTTTTGACATGACAGTTGACACAATAGCGCGTGAGAGCTCATTTTGTACCGTCTATACTCAATTTTACTCGACACTGCAAGTGTCAATATGTTTATGAAATGCCAATTCACCTGCCTCTAATTTTCAAACGCAAAATGTATTCTATCTCTATGCAAAATATGCTCACAATTGATCAAATTAGCGAATTCGACAAATCGTCAATTATTTTAAAAAGGCGATTCTTTAATAAACTACTCAAATTAATGTTAACGTGATCATTTGAATCCCATATCTATGCTAAGTTCATCAAGCGTCAAGTTTCGTGACGTCACCTGTACATTAAGGCACAATATTTATCAAACTACCCCCGACGCGTCTCGTCATAATGTAAACAGTGTGCCATCCGCTACGTCTACTCTCAGGAAATACAATAATTACTTAGTTAACCATAGACTAACCAAGCAATATTACTTAATGATATACCGTCAATTGGGTTAACTTTGCTTGTCTATGCAACTTTGACCATCAACGGTTTTTTTTTTGGAATAACGAAAAATTTATTCATTCATTGGAGTTTGTTACACCATTTAAAAAAAAGCCTGATCAAGGTTGAAGGGGCAGACTTGAAGGTCTTAAATTTTAATCCTTACAGAGACCACATATGACATTATATCTACTAGCACAAGCTTTACTTGCTTAATTGAAGCATTAATATTATAAACATAGCTAATAACTAAGATAAAAAAAATTGTGTGTGACTATGAAAGTTACATGGAAAAGCAAAGTCACCCTGATTTAGTGTAATTAATATATTGAATTTAAGTTAGCTCAATGTCGATGTAATGTCATACCGTTCCATTGGATTAGGTAATGGTAGTGTAAAATTATTGTATAAGAAAGTCTTGTGATATACGTCCAGTGATGCGCGCTCTAGTGAGGCGATCATTCTTTATTGTGTATACTCATTGCCTCGTCCCAATTATTAAAAAAAAATAGCATCGATGTAGGTTCTGTAGAGAGTAATGTGATGATATGATTTTTTTTTTAATTTTACTATATCAATGAAATTTTAAGAATCGCTCATCGTATGAGTATCACTTTAACACCGCTTTAAAACGTGATTAAAAACAGATTTTTTTTTTAAATTACGTGGCAACATTTAAATTTCATGTACCTATGTTAATCGTTTGAAATGCATTTAGCATTATGGAAACACGTTAAAGGAAATAATTAAATGAAATAAAAGAAAATGGTCTTATAACATAGGTGATCGATTTTTTAATCGATCTTCTCTTTGGTTCTATATTCAAAATTAGTGCAGGTTATTATCAACAGATTCGATTTTTTTTGCCAAGGACATGAGTTGAGAGATGTTTGTATTGTAGTTTTGTATCGATGGTGAACGCTGGCATAAAACAATATCGGTCTCATGGATAAACTTATTTACACCTTCGCATTAACCCCTACTCTTAGACTAAGTTTAAAGCCTTAATGCAAAGTTGTAATGTCTTATTTATTAGACCGTATTAGAGTAAGGCAATAATTAGGCTAAGAGCACTTAACCCTTTAACTGTAATACGCATAACTTAGACCAAATTATTACTTTATGTGCTTTATTGTAGTTTTAATTAAAATCTAAGCCAAATATTGATTTTATGTCGTTAATTTAGGATTAGGTTAAACCGCCGTTTCCGAAAAAGTATTATTGGTTAGATGCAGAGGAATGCGGAGTATTTATTTAATGTTTTTTTTTTGTGTAGATCAAACCAAAGAGAGGAACAAAAAATTGCCTTCAGCCCCTAATGAGTGAGTGAGATAAATATACGAAATACTAAGCGTAATTAGCTACTATAGTGTTACGTTGCTTACGTTAAATTAATCTCTTTCTCAACTTAGAACATTCTGATACTATTATCGTTTACAAAGTAATTTCCTTATTTTTTGGTTTGATCTATGTTTATTATACCATTACCAACATATTATTATAGTCCCTATCGGTCATTTTGTATGAGCGAACTTTATTTATAAAATAATAAATTAATGAATAAATATATAATCGCCGATGTAATGTCGTAAGCATAATATGAACATTTTAGATAATAATAATTAAGAGAGATGTAATTTTTTCTAGAAGATTTTTTCTTAACGCAATTGTAGAATACTTTTGTATTTTTTCATGTGGAAATTATTAGCAAAGCAATATTATATTTGATAAAATTTATTATTGTATTGTTCTATACCGCCAGATGTAGTAAATTATATATGTAAATCAGAATATATAAATTTGTTTACGTACACCCGATCTAGCGTTTTTGATTTACCTCCTACCCTAGCGTGAAATCAAATGAAAACCAAAATTTAGGCCAAAGACCTATTATATCTACATTAAAAAAAAATACCAAACTTATTCTAGAACATAAAAATTACAGATCGAAAATATCATCTGAAACCACCGCAACGAGGCAGGGTGCCCAGAACGCTGGCAGCGTTACCTCGTTGAATGGCCAAAATACATTAAAAATGAAACAAATAATTTTAAAGTGCAAATATTTATGATACATAAGCTTAATTTTGATATACTAAATTCTAATTTTTGTCAAAATGCAAAGAGAACCCTATCAAATAATTTTTTGACCCGTCATGATAGCGATATTGTTGATAACTATATAGGTCCAGAACAAATGAACCATGATAGTCAAAAAGCGCTGGTTCATTTGTATTAGGTTAAGGCTATTTTACAGGACAGCAATGATAATATTATACCATAAATATTATGTTAAGTACTACGTTATTAATTGAAATTATAATATGGCGTATAAAATGCATTCACGCACATGCGTAAGACAGAAGATACGAAACGCACGAGAGTACAACAGCGGTCTACAAAGATGACCAAAATAGGTTTAAGTCTACTTTAGACGCTTATGTATCTACTTTTTTTTTAAAAATAAGATCAGTGTTAAGCAATAAATTATTCCCTCAAGTAATATTCTTTGTCTATCGGTGTTATATTGAATATTTTGCTGTCAAAATTCCTGAAATTTTTCATCTTTTTCTTCTTGGCGCTCTTCGGTGGTATAAAGTCAACCTTATTCTTACGTCCCCTTAGGTGCTCTCTTATCTTATTTCTGATAGCGCAGTAGGTATAGAAGATTATTTCCAGTACGCTGATCATGCTGCAGCCTACGCACAGTCCGAACACGCCGCCTAGATTAGCTGAAAATGGGAAACTTTTGGTATTTATAGTCGTTCATTGCCAGAGATGTCATGTGGATCCTAGACATGGTCCTCGTAAGAAAGCACAACGGGCGATGAAGACAGCTTAGCTTGGAGTTTCTCTACGTGATCGAATCAGAAATGAGGAAATCCGTGGGAGAACCGACATAGCTCAACGGGTTGCGAAGCTAAAGTGGCAACGGGCTAGGATGGTGACCTTTCACCGAAAAACCCATCGTTGGAAGAGACGAAATCAAGCACAACATACGGAAACGTTTGAGTGCGGAATTATTTCCGTCATTCATGGGTTAGATCGCGTCGCTGGCGCCCAGAGATGCGAGCTAACACATGAATCTATGGTATACTAGCTGCCCAGGCGAACTTCGTTCCGCCTACAGTCGATTCAATTTTTTTAATTTTCTCTCTCCGTAAGAACTATCTTCGTACTTCAAGGAATATTATAAAAAAAAATTAGCGAAATCGGTTCAGCTGTTCTCGAGATTTGCGATGAGCAACACATTTAGTGATTCAATGGGGCCGATTCTCTTGTACACAATCTCTAAACTAAACTAAATTAACAGGTCTTAAAACTTAAACGGAATTATATTATAGAAAAGATAAAGGTATCGATTGCTTACTTGATGCTATCGCCTACTTACTTGTAATCTACTTAGCGCTATCCCACTTCGACTACCGAGGGAGAGCGATTCTTTCTCTTCCCTATTTGGTTAGTCGAAGTGGGATAGCGATTAGTACTTAGGGTATGTATTGGAACTTGCAATACATACCCTAAGTACTAATGGAAGTGAACTCTCCATTACTTCTATTGCATTAGCTAACCACCTTCGCCAGTCCGTATACTTGCGGTAGCATGCCTGTCCCGTACCCTCGCCATGTAGCCCCCAAATTCCAGCGCCCTAGGCGGTTGCCTAAAAGCTTATACTTAGTTAGATCGCCATAATGGCCGGCCATGTATTTCTTTTTTGATCGATACTCACATGATATAGTGATGAGCGACGTGACTGTCTCCTGCTTCTGCGTCACGTGCACCGTGTTGCAGAAGAAGTTCAGAGCGGACGTGCTCTTGTTGAACTGGAGACCTGAACTGGAAAATTAAGGCCCTTTTAATAACACCTAAGCACCTATAATAATATGTAGAAAAGAATTATAGAAAATATATTTTTTTTTCAAAATCACTTCTACATAAGCTTTTGGACAGATTGATACAATAGTAAGTTTTAAGTCTAAAAAGAATTTAATACCTAGCCTACTAGGTACCGTAGTACGGTAGTATACTAGCCTAGTATAGGAACTACTATAGTACCTTTTTGTAACCTTTGACGACCTCCCTGGCGCAGTGGTGAGCGCTGTGGTCTTAATAGTGGGAGGTCCCGGGTTCGATTCCTGGCAGGGGTTTGGAATTTTATAATTTCTAAATTTCTGGTCTGGTCTGGTGGGAGGCTTCGGCCGTGGCTAGTTACCACCCTACCGGCAAAGCCGTGCCGCCAAGCGATTTAGCGTTCCGGTACGATGCCGTGTAGAAACCAAAGGGTTAGCCTTCCAGGTTAGCCCGCTATCATCTTAGACTGCATCATCACTTACCAGTTACCACCAGGTGAGATTGCAGTCAAGGGCTAACTTGTATCTGAATTTAAAAAAAATACCTATACTAGGCTAGGTAATTGTTTTCGAGTTTCCAGACGGCATAGACTTTTAGAAATAATTAAAATTAATCCAGCCAGGACGATTAGGTGCCATAACGCATACCACGGCCCTAGAGAGATCATTAAAATAATCCTTACTTCGGTACCTATTCTTATAAAACCAAAAAAAATATATTTAATATTAGGTAGGATATCAGTAAGTACATATGTAGTTTCCTTACTAAGGATTGTGTATCATATGTGGAAGCGCCATAAGGTTCCCGATGGTCACATCGACCTGGTAGCGCATGGACACACAGTCTCGCAGGCAAACGCACGTTTCAGTGTTATGCCATTTGTTCAAATCCTCTGAAAATTATACAAAACGTTGCCATAAGTATAAGTTACTTGGCACATAGCTCCATAAAGTTAAAGGTGCTCAGCAGGATCAAATCCCTGACCCCTGAATATTGAATCAAATTACTTATTTGTATAATCCTGGCTCCCTGGCAAGACTATTTTTATTTTTACTATGCGAGCTAATTTGCAAGTCTATATTTATTTAAACATCTTTGCGTAGTGATCTTTTTAGACCTGGAAGATACTCTGTGCTGCCGGCCGCTGAGTAGGTATCTACCTACTGTAAAAAAGGCCCGACAAACAATTTGAACACTAACGCGGCGAAGTGACGAAAAGTTGGAGAATCCAGAAAGAAAGAAAATAATATGATATTTTATGAGCCTCAATAGCTCAACCGGTATAGGAGTGGACTGAAAACCGAAAGGTCGACGGTTCAAATCCCGCCCGTTGCACTATTGTTGTACCTACTCCTAGCACAAGCCTGACGCTTAATTGGAGAAAAGAGGAAAGGGGAATATTAGTCATTTAATATGGCTAATATTCTATAAAAAAAAAAGTTTATTTACAAAACTGTGCCATACATAACATCTTAAAACTAAGATCATAAGTACTGGCACTACTGCAATGCCAGTACTTATGATGTACTGGCACTGCAGTACATCATACTTATTCTCAGGGAACTGCAGCTCTTACTATTAGCCTGCACAATGCAGTCGATGTTAGAGACGTTGCAGGCGCGAGATAGCCTGACGTAGGGCAGGTAGGGCATGGTGCAGCGGCAGAGGCGTTCGATGGAGTGCACCACGCACAGCAGGTCACAGTCCGAGTTGTGGTACCTGCCGAAGTGTGGCAGGTAGCGCTCGTCCTCAAAATAACATTGACGACTGAAAAAAATACGAATTTCATGAAGTTCTTCAGGTACTACTTAGCTTTGATTTAGCCTCGAGGTCTAGAAGATGGGCTTGCGATTGTCGATCTGTTTTTGAAGCAATTTGATTTTCGCCATTTTGGCGATGTCGATTGTCGAGTCATGTGAGCGTTCTCAAAGGTGTGTGAAATCTGCCAATCCGCACTTGGCCAGCTTGGTAGACTATGGCCAAACCCTTCTCATTCAGAGAGGAGATCCTTGCTCCGTAATTAGCTGGCGATCAGTTCACGATGATGATGTACAGCTACCCACCTCCCATAAGGCAAGGCAATGACGTCCTCGGAGCAGTAAGTATAAGTTGCGTGAATGGAGTGGAAAGATTCGGAGTAAGCGTGCACCAGACTCGTCTCGTCGTCCGCTGGGAATTCGTGAGACGCCGTAAACATCGTCTAGAACAAAAGAGCCACAAAAACCAATAGTATTTGTAAAACCAATCCTAAAAGTATTCGTAAAACAGTATGAAACTGTTCGTACAATTACTTACCTAAAATTATACGGAACATAATATGGATCTGAGACATGATCAATAAAGATTATGGACCTCATAAGAAAGCTTAAATATATTTTTATAGTGATGAGTTTTTTCTCAAGGCAATTCTATGATCGTAATGATTTATCAATCCGTTTGCACGCTCTTAATGGCTCAGCTATAGTAAAAATACCCGTACCCTGATTGCTCCAGCAATGAGAAGTGTCCCAGTTAGAGCACTTGCTGGATCATAGTCTGTGACAACAGTCAACCCATCGAAAATACCACCCGTAGCTGCCTTGTGTGGTACAAAATGTGATACCCTCTCGTTCCTGAAACTGTTTTTTTATTATTAATTTTGCAAGATAGACACCGGTATACGCTTGATGACAATCATATTCATAAACATTAGTCTGCGAACGTGCGGTATTCTTAAATCCTTGTTACTTTGACTCCGTGAACATTGAAAGTTAGTAGTATTTTTAAGGATACTTAGTATAAGAATAGGATTTTCACCTGCCTTTTCTTTTACCTTTTATCGTCGTATTGATAGACACTGTTGAATATGCAGCACATGCCGTGTTTCGTTAGTATCGGCCTGAACAGACCTTTACAGTTAGGATAGCGATGTCCACCCACATAGCACAGCCTGAGGAAGTCGTCGCAACGCTGCGGCAACAAGCTCAACACTTGAAGAGCCTGATCGATAACATAAAAAACAAATAAGTACTTTATTGCAATTTAGGTACTTACTAGCTCATGCCCGCGACTTCGTCCGCGTGGACTACTCAAATTTCGAACTCTTATTTTCCCCCCTTAGGGATTGAATTTCCAAAATCCTTTCTCACCGAATGTTTACGTCATATTAGTTATCTGCATGCCAAATTTTAGCCCGATCCGTCCAGTAGTTTGAACTGTGCGTTGATAGATCAGTCAGTCAGTCAGTCAGTCACCTTTTGGTTTTATATATTTAGATTACGGTTTATTCACCGCAAAAAGGAGCCCTTTCACCTTGGTACCTACATTCCAGAATATATCCAACCCGATTACAGTGACCACATTGAACTCTTGGGTATCCACATCTTACCCAATCTCAATTTCGGGGAATGCATCGAGTCAAAGCTAAAACAGCTGCTAAGTCGGATGCCCGCTCAGACGTGATAGTGTTTTGGTTGATATTGAATCCTCTCGTAATACGTAACTATACTTAGATAAATCTAAGTAGGTAGGTACCTACTTAAATTTTTTTACTCACATTATATCGATTGAGCGACAGCAAGTTTTGAAATTTAATTAATTCCTGCGTATTGTTATTGCCGAAGAGTTCGTAAAATCCCAATAATCGTGGCAAAAAATTTTTCATATCAATTGTCATGTTACCATCTCTGAAAACATACAAGACTTAGATTGATAAGAAGATACTTCTGCGGACTGGTTATAAATTATTATCACTGGTTATAATTATGGATTTAGAAAGTAATAAGTAGTAGGTACATAAAAAATCTTTGGTCATAAATCATAATACATTAGCTTATGCTCGCGACTTCATACGGATGGACTATACAAATTTCAAACCTCTATTTCACTCCCTTAAGGGTTGAATTTTCAAAAACCCTTTATAAGTGGAAGCCTGCATAGCTATCTGCATGCCAAATTTCAGCCCGATCCGTCCAGTAGTTTGAGCTGTGCGTTAATAGATCAGTCAGTCAGCCAGTTAGTCAGTCACCTTTTCCGTTTATGTCTTAACATTTTACTGCATAACATAAGTTATAATTAGTACAATAGGCGGACTAAGGTTCGAAAACCTTAGAAACCCAGTCAACCTTAGGAAGATTCGGCGTTTCTTATGTCTTTGATCTTGTCTTAAAGATGTCTAAGCTTTGAAACATCTCATCTTAAACGCGGCCAACTTTTGCTTAGCTAGAGGTAAGTAGTATGACTTAAGAACCCTTGGCAACGCTGTCTCTTAGAGCTGATGACTTGCTGAATCTTGCGAACCTACTGAGTAAGTAGTTGAGACTATTCTTGCCAGTCTTGTCTGGAGGAGATATTCCGAAAAGGATGGCACTATATTAAACAACTCACACGAGGGTCCTCTCAGAGTGTTCCACGGCGCTGAGGGTGACCTGCTTCGGTGAGCATACAGTGACGGCCGGGTAGGACACGTTGCGTATGGGCGCGTACTGGTTCTCGATCGCAATGTGCATCGGTATGACTTTGAATCTTTGCCTCTAAAGAGCCGATGTTCTGCTCAATCATACCATTATTGCCATCCTTATGTGGAGGAGACAAAACAAAAAGGATGGCACTATATAACTCACACGAGGGTCCTCTCAAAGTGTTTCACGGCGCTGAGGGTGACCTGCTTTGGTGAGCATACAGTGACGGCCGGGTAGGACACGTTGCGTATGGGCGCGTACTGGTTCTCGATCGCAATGTGCATCGGTATGACTTTGAATCTTTGCCTCTAAAGAGCCGATGTTCTGCTCAATCATACCATTATTGCCATCCTTATGTGGAGGAGACAAAACAAAAAGGATGGCACTATATAACTCACACGAGGGTCCTCTCCAAGTGTTTCACGGCGCTGAGGGTGACCTGGTTGGGTGAGCACACAGTGATGGCCGGGAAGGACACGTTGCGTATGGGCGCGTACTGGTTTTCGATCGCGATGCGCGTCGGCATGTCCGCAAACCGATTGTACAGGAACAAAGTCAATATGAACGACATGAATAGAGTTAGAACGAGAGATACGGCCCAGAAACATCTGGAAAAATCCACATAAGTCAGTATTCATGTTGTGCTATATTTTTTTTCAGACATTCAACCCACTTATCCATTTGAAGCCAGTTTACCATAGTTACTCAGAGAAGTTGAGAGAGATTGGTTGAGGATGATGATGATGATGATGACTCAGAGAAGTAAAACTACACATGCAGTCATCATCTCAGAATGACAAGGGGCCGTAGTCCACCATCACGTTTACCAAGACGTGTGGGTTGGCACACTATTGAGAACATTGTGGAGAACTCTCAAGCTCGCAGGTTTCTTTACAATGTTTGCCTCCACCGTTCAAGCAAGTGATAGGCTACTTATTTGCTTAAAACACACAATAATTATCTTAGAAAAGTGAAAGTGCATTCCCGGCATCGAACTGCGGTCCGCGGACCTCCCGAACAGGAAGCCAAAGTTACTATAATAGGCTATCACCATTTTTTATAAAGGTTACGTATAGACAAACACTTGGATAACGCACCTTGACAACGGATCCGGGTATAAATAGAAATATTTGAGCCCCAACACGCTGCTTTCAAGACAAAATTTCCGTAGTAAAGTTTTAGAATCCCCTTCCATTTTTTTCGGACTTTATTCGTGTTTTGTTCAATCCACGGAAAGGAAAGTACTTAAATGGAAAATCGCAGCAAGTTTCGTGTCAATCATTAACAATTGTAATAAATTCAATATTAATAATGTAAACGACATGACACGTAGGTAGGTACCTACCCTAATTACTTTAATTAGTAGATACTTCTTTTATTATTGACTTTAATTTTTCCTAAGCATCATGAACATTACGCAACTATGCATAAGGGTGATTCTTCGGACCTTTAATTTTTATGTCTGGGCGCTTATTTCTGTAACTATCCAATACCTAAAGTTTTTTAAAAGTCTCGTCTAGCTAGCACATGAGCTATGACTATGAGTATAAATAAATAGTTCTACATGCGCACTCGCCCACACCGTGTTAGCGCGGGGGTTGTGTGGTTGTGTGGGGCTTTCCCTCCCCGATTCCCATCTCGACCTGTCGCGTACCTATTCAATTACTGAAAACCAGTGATGTTTCATAAAAAAATCATCATCATCATCATCATCATCATGATCAACCCATCGCCGGCTCACTACAGAGCACGGGTCTCCTCTCAGTAATAAATAGGTCTCATAAAAAAATCAGTTTCATCAAAATCCGGGCCGGCTGAAAATGTTAGACAAACCCAGTGTGTTATGTTAGGTAGGCAGCAACTAGCAAAAACGTTAAAAAAATCATGTTAGTATACTTGAGTGTTAATTAAGCCCTTGAAAACACCTGTGTGATGTGTCTTTTTTAATCAGATTGAATTAATGATTGGTAATTTATATATTTTGTCACGCTATAATGACTAAATCATGTTCTGGAAAAGGCAGAAACGTGCATAAAACCTATCAATATTAGTGTCATTTTGAACTTTGTGCCATATATTTAGTTAAAGGATTTAAAGTCAATTATTATGTTCATTATTCCAAAAAGTTATGAGGTCAGAGTAACAGACAAGGCACGGACAGACGGACAGACAAACTGCAAATTTAGCCAAGTAGATTCTAAAACCACGTTTCAATCGTTCATAACTCAATAAGTAAACCAATAAGAACCCTGAAAAGGTCGAATGAGGAACGAATTAAAACCAAGTTTTAGGAAACTGTATAAAGTGATTTATTGAAATCAATTTTTTAATATTTTACGTTAATATAACAATCAAATGGATTTGATTTCTGGGTTATGATGACAATATTCTGAAATGTTAATAAAATTACAAGTAAGTATATATTTTAATGGTATTTGCAATACAAAATTGTTATGAAAAGTAAATAAAAAGTAGATACAAATTAGAGATTTATTTTAAAAAACAATAATCCTAATAAATGTACTTATTTGGTTACATAAAGACTATTAAAACTAAAAACAAAATAAACACATGAGTAACGACCTTTTCTAAGTTATTTGATAAATATTATTTATGTATAATGGAGTATTTAATTAAATGGATTTTTAATATCTTATGTTATATTCGATCGTAAGAAAATTCTACTAAAATCATTATGATCTTAATTTTTGCAAAAAACTCTTATTTTAGGAATCCTTATTAAGTACCTTTTATATATAAAATATTGGTCGGTTGAAAGCAAGCTGTACATGTACAATCCTACAATATACCTACGATTTCGTCAATTTATTCCGCACACATTACTAGTTTTAACTTTTACAAAAGTGCTAAGTTGAAAGTTATCACGGTTTTTGGTGTATATTTTCTTAGGGTCCAATTTTATCCAATACTATGAGAAACTAACTAGCAGCATCAAATTTGAATTCACTGTTCACAAATCTATAGCACTTCGTCTCACATCAATTATACTCCTCGTAACAATTTTTTTTTGAGTAGAGTTCTCCATGCGCTCCACACGGTGACGGTCTCTGAGAATCGGATAACTGTAAATAAACTGAGAGTAGATATACGTTCGTGTCAACTGTATGTCATCTCTTATTGACGACTCGCGCTGTGTAGTGCTCTCCGTAGACGTACCTACTCATGATAATGTGGATCCAAGGCTACTATCCTTGCAATGTTCACGTAAAATCCGGTACTGGATCAGCACAAACTGCCTTCTTTTCGTAATGTATATTTCTAAGCATTTATCCACAAATGGGGAAGGGGAGGAAGGGCTACAGTTTCGCGAACTTACATAGACCAGCATATTCGTGAAAATAATAACTCCCTACTACTCTATTCTTTGCCATAACAATTTACCGCTATCAAACCTATCTATTAATTGTTTCACAATAAATTATGATTAGCATTTAGGCATTTATTCATAATAGGTACCTAAATGTTTACCCATTAATTAAATAATTATGAAAGCCGAAATATATGTATATCTAAATTATTACTTGTAAGTTCCTATTAATTGTGTGGTATCTGGAAATTGTTGAAAAGGATAAACCTAGGTAGGTATTGGATATATAATGAACACTTATAACGTGAAAATGTGGAACATGACATTATCTGGTTGAATATCTATTAGTATGAAATCTTAGTAACTTACCAATTATAATATTTAATGACTATCTATTTATATATACGTATTTGGGAGTAGTCTCAGACAAACAGGTAGACATTTTTTTTGGAGGCGAATTCATTAAAACTAGAAATAACAAATTGTTAAAAAGAACTAAATTTCAAGATGATAAAAAAGCCCTGAAGGTGGATTTATGGGACATTATTAAATTATTAATTTTATATTATTTAAGTAGGTAGTCCATATTTTTTAAGCAGAATAGTAAACTTCTAATTTATTTATTAAAATGGAAATTTTAAATATTATCTATTTAATTATATCCGAATTTAAAATATACTTACACGGTTTTGTCTTTTGGTAAACAACTGTTAGCGTTTAAAGACATTGGATATAATATCACTGGTAAGTAGGTATACCTATACTACAGTAGGTACATAAAAGTAATGCTATTAAAAAAAATTACACTAGATAGTTTCGCATCATTAACTAAAAACTTTTATGTAGGTACAAACCACAAACATATATAAATTTTATACTTACCTACATCGATTTATCAATAAATCTAGAATGCTTACCTTTTGAATTCGTGATAAAAAGACAATTGAAAACTGTCACATAAGAGGTAAAAAATTATTAAGTAGGTACGTATTACAATTTACAAGACAAAAATAAGTACCTATCAACAATTGTATTATCTACGATGCATAGAGCACTTAATATCAAAACGAAAAAGGTACCTAATTTAACTAATTAGTTACTTACCTATGCAAATTACAAATATATACGTATTTTATACCTATATTATAATTTATTTTCAATAAGTAGTTAACTGTTATATTATATAAACGGAAAGAAGATTATAAAAAACTTAGGTACTATTATGTAGATTAACTGTTATCGATGTGTAAGAATATTTTAATAAAACTTCAACGAAATACAAAATATATGATATTTTTTACAGATATGGAGGGTGTTCAGAAAGTTGTATCTTTCGCATTATTATTTATTTTGTGCATATTTTTATATTAATGAGTTAAATTTTATAATGAAATCTTTCGGATAAAATCGTTACAGAAGCAGTGTAAAATGTATATTAGTATGTATTAATGATAAAGTTGAGTGAAATATATATAGGTAGCTGAGGGGCACGGCTATGTAGGGACGTAATTGCGAGTATAATATAATACCATTAACATTAAATTATACTATATATTTTATATATATTTGAAAAAGTCATATATCTCTAATTGTAGTAAATATTCACGTATTAAATATCAGTAAATACTCTGTCACTACTTTATCCTATCTCACAAGTATTGTGCGCCCAAGTCTTCATCATCTTTTTATAAATACTACAAAATTTTCATTATTCGAATATCATATTGAAATAAACTTTCAAACATTTAATAAGCTTTTACATCTTTAGAAGATAATCCTACACCGTTTTAATAGTAATTAATGAAACATCTCTTTTACTGTGTATTTCATACAAATGTATACCTAATAATAATACTAACACCAAACATTTCGTCTAAATAAATATTTTCCTTTTAAAATAATCATATCGCTCCAAGAATCTATCAGTCAGACACGCTTCTCCTATAAGAACAATGTATAATAATATATTAAGCACACCAAACGTGAATATAATTGAACAACTTCCATGGTACAAAAATTTCCACAAAGAAAGCAATTACGAAGATTCACAACACCAAACTCGTAAAAAAGACCTTTGAGGTCGACAAAAGGGTACATAAATGCCCGCTTTACGCTCCATGCGTGAGTACGGAGTTTGCGTTCGCACCCCAATCGATTTTAATGCTGGATAAAAACCGACAAAAATTGGGGAACAAAAGGCGAAGCCGCGAAAAATATTCTTATTTTTCTTCTTTTGCTTAATGACTCTTAATGGTGCTAGATTAACGCAATACGGCGAAGAATATTATTGCAAAATTGTTTCACATTCGCGGTGTGTCAGTTATTCAGGGCTTCGCGGGCGATTCGTGCACGAAAGTGATAGTCATAGACAGACCCGTAGACCCGTAGAGCCGGCAGTCTCGAGTCTCGCCTGGTGCGGACTGGCAGACGCCAGAGCAAGTCTCGGCGTAAAAGCACCTTCGCGGTGCGGCCAGGGTCTTGTGCAGGAACTGCAGTTGCAATTGTGAGCGATGCCGAGTGGCAAGGCAGGGTCAGTTCACACGAGCGCGTCCGTCGCGCACTATGTGGACGACCGTCAGGAGTCCAGCAGCACGTGCCATCGCTGCACCTGGACAGATGGCTGAAATCGAAAATATATTTGTTACTGTTGTTGTTGTATATTTGTTGGTATTAGAGAAGATATATTTGCATATATTATGTTGTAATATATAATTTTTAAAATATGTCATAAATAGTCATAAGCAGTTTGACCCATGAACATTTGACGCACCAGAGGAACCGCCAATGCGTAGCCGGATTTCAGGAATTTGTTTATCCGTCCCTTGAATAACCCCATGATATTTAGTGGAAACACCGCCGAAGAGAGTTGGTTCCACAATTGAGTTGTTAGTTGGGAGTGGAAAAAAGATCTGGCATTGCAAGGTGGTCGAAGTAAACCAAGCATCTAAGTGGTGAGGGTAGAATAATTGCTTCCGGTGGCGTGTGGTAATAGAAAAGGGACCATTTTGTTAGGTTATCGACTGAGCACGATTTAACTAAGGCAAAGAAAAATAATTTAATTCACTTAATTTCCAAGTAAGTATACAAGCCTTATAAAAAACGTTGACATGTGATTATGAAAAACCTATAGCCAGATAGTCATTGTATGTCGTAAATGTAGAGTTGTGTTACAATTGCTTATGCCGCATAGAATGATTCCTCTAGATATATTATATTCCAGAGTAAGGTCTAATATTAACTCTTGAATTTTAGGACACTCAAGTAGCACTAGCTACGATATAATACTTATTGCTCTTATAATTGCTACAACAATCCTTAGGTACCTGTTGTCCTTGTTGTTCACACAGGTCCTGCCAATGCCTTTCCTCTTCTCTCCCCGAAGAGCTGTGCCCGAGGGAGAACCAGCCCACCATCTCGTTGCGTTTGACGCTTCGACGCCACCACACTGACACCATCAGCGTCACTTCAGTCAACTGGAACAGCGCCACCTAAAATACCCACCATTTTCACTTAATTATTATCATTAACATACTGAAAGTTGGGGAAGATGAGATCAATACTTAAGAAGCAGCATGGTGGCCGATGGATCTTATGTTCATCAACATTTATATTTTGAATTTTTTACTTCGTTTTTAAAGGCTTTAAAAGGCATTAAAAATTGAAGAACACCATGTAGGTATAACAATAACGCGGGCTATGGCATATTTTAGTTACACGAGTCCTTTGGGCTGCTAAGAACAACCTCCACAAAATGAAGCCTTTAAATCTTGAAGTAGTATTTGTCAAGCTAAACTTAAAATTACTATCAGTTAAAAAGCAAGATAACTCAAAATTAATAACATCAGCCCATAACTATTAAACAAGCTATTTAATATAGAAAAATAAATAGTAAGTACATAGGTGGTAGAAGCAAATTATTGTTGCAAACCTGAAATATAAAGAGTTCCTTATAAAGTGGGTTGGACTGGGCCCGGCGCGTTGACGACTTGCAGCGACCCATCTCCATACCCAAAGAACTGATTAGCACCAACTTTACATAAGTATCTGGTGCTTTGTTGGGCGACAGCTTACGGAAATGTGTGCCTTTTATGATCTGAAAAGAAATAATTGTATTAATTCAATTGTAATATTTTTAAACAGCAGTTTCAAATTACTTATCTAATTTTGTAACTGGGATTTGAGGTTTTATGTGGTCAATCAATCCTCAATTTCCTTTTCACTAAAAACCAACTCGATATTCCAGCTAAAAGAATATTCCGATATAGAATAGTCTATCGGGAGTCTATAAGGAATGTTTCTACAGCCTTTGAATTCATTAAAGGCAAGTTCTCTGAACCCGCAGAGAATTCAACCTCAAGAGTACGCATATACTTACAAGGGTTTGCATGAAAACAATATCGTAAAATGTTGACGGGGGACAACCCACCACCTCATATGGCCCCACCAACCTCGCGGTTATATGGGCCGAAACGCGGGAGGACGCCCGTTCGGTACTTGCTCGGTGGCTCTTTCACACTTCGTTTCTTTGTTGACGGGGGACAGGGGAGAATGCGTTGTTGTGATGGGTGAACTCAAAAGTCTCGTAATCAAGACAATGTGCTTAGTGAGGGTACCGAACGGGTTTGGGCCAACTTTTTATGCTAAGCAACTGCCTAAGCTTGGCGATCGGGGGTGTTCGGCTATTAGGCGCCTATAGGTGGTGATCTGTGTCTGAACCTATTAATCTGGTTGGGTAGGTATATTTTTATGAAAACAGTTTTGATTGGTGATGTAGTAAGAAAGAATTCTTTGTACGATAGGTACTGGTTACGTACAAAGAATAAAGTGTATTCGTACGTAACTGGTTTCGTAGTAAGACACAATATTCTTTTCACGAAACTGGTTACGTAGCACTAGTTTCTTAGGCGGCCGAGTAGCGATCTTGCAGCCACAGTAAACTAGCTGACTTTTTTCCTATGGCAAGGTAAACAGCCAAGAGCAGGATATATGCAGGATAACGAAGAATCCGCTTGTTTATAATCACAAGATTTATTCACCATTCATTATTTTAGTTATGAGGATTGAGGAGAGCAGAGAGCTATAAGCTGAGAAATACGACATTTTCTAGAGTTGGCCAAGAAAAAAAATACATACCTCCACAGACAAATGTCCAGTTGTGGGATTGTACTGCAACCCAAGCAGTAGCTCAGGCGCAGAACGTGTACTACAGCAGGATGATGCAGAATCCGATCTTGCGAGACTGCACGCCTCTCCGCCCAAAGTCCCGGGTGTCGTTGCTGTGGTTATAGACGATGGACTCGCTAGCACGCCCGTGATAGAATGGTTGAGATCCAATTTGGGCAGCTAGAATTTTTGCACAAATTACATTATTACACATACCTATCATCACATAAATTAAAATAATAGTGTATCTGAAGCGGAGTTCAGTGATTGAGAGTAAAAATACAATATCAAAAAGAGAAATCTGCCAGATGGTAGGTACGGTCATATTATGTGACAGCAATTAGAAAAATAGGTATACCTACTGATGTCTAAACATGTCGTCATTCCTAGCGCTAAAACTCGCAAACACTCAAGAAAGCGCTGGCTAGACATTGTAAGCGCAAATACGTGTGCCTACTCAAAAATCGAAAGCACAAGATCGAGCAAATTGGACTAGAATATGCCGGAAAACAAACCCTACTCAATGGGATTGTACGCTCTTAGTCAAGATAGTAAATTCCAAATGGAACCATTAAAAACCATGTCATTTATATTTTACCGGAATGCGTGTGAAACATTTTCTTGGTGGCCTACAACCGGGTATTTATGACCCAGTGAATTGGTTTTTTAAGGCTAGTAGGTATCTTATATCTAGATATGATACTAACCTGCAGAGTAGGCTGATGATGATGTTGTCTTGGTGATAATTGGAGCCACAAGTTGTTCTCCAGTTCGAAGTTGAGATTGGCGAAGCTAACTGCAGCTTCACCAAGTAGTCGTTGTCGACGCATGCGCTCACAGCCATATATTCGTATACGAAGTCCGAGACCGTGGACATCCTCTGAGGACAATAAGCCATCATTAAATATAATCTTAATTTTTAATTTAAGAATACAAATGAGGATTCAGGAATTGCGCAGTAGGTACAAGACCGTGATGTTAAGTTATTAAGGAATAGGATCTAAGTAATGTGTTGAAAATTTATTTAAAATTTTGAAAGTTTACAAGACCGTTGTACCTACCTACTTAGAATCTTAAAACCAAAATATTAGTAGTAGTTTAAAAATGATAGAGTTACCTGGATTGATTTTGTGCAAGACGAAACTCTCCATGTACTGTGGATTCTCCCCGTTGCGTATCTTTGACTTGTACTTCTGCTTCTTTAACGGCAATAGAACAATGCGAACCTGTGAGAATTATCAGTTGAATAAATAATTATTATTACGAAGTGTCATAGCAAGGTCCTAGGTACTAGTAGAGTCATCTCTATGGTAAGAAATGTTTGACCACATAGGTGGATTACTCGACGCGTACTTAAAGCGTAATTTAGGTACATTAGATTCGGTGAATTATGTTTACAGAATAAGTAAATTTGAACTTTTGCTAGGTAGGTAGTTAGGTACCTAATTCTTCTCGAATAGATTCTGAATTAGTGGTAATGTCTTGATCAATTTTGACGATTAAACCCTTCAGTTTGATTTTATCGGCTACTGTAGCAAAATAAAATAAAATCTTATTAGCACAGGAGACCCCCGTTCTATCACATACGCCAAGGAAAAGAATATTCATTTTCAACTTCTGGATACCTGGTGTTCTACAACTCTTCGTCAAAGGTAATTTTTTCTATCAGATCATCTGAAAAATCTAGAATTGACTTCTCTCTGCAGTGTTTCCTCAAAACTACGAAATGGGGTAAGAACTGTTAAACAAATTCCTTAAAAGCTGGCTACGCAGTATTCCGTCTTCTACAGCAGGAGCGGCGTTAATATCAGGTCATGTGCCACCTGATGACATTGGCTCGCTACCAATATGAAAATAGAGCACAAAGATTGCTAAAGGCAGAGAAGTGCAAGTTTTTGATAAAAAGTATGAATATCCAAGGATACCTGGCTCTGTAATACTTGTCCGGGCGCCTTTTGCGGTAGTGAGCGTGCCTGTAGCACGTGCACGGTCATGGCGCGTACGGGTGCATCGAAGAGCAACGTCAGTTCTACGGAACCACGCTCCTGCGATCCCCCGCCACTCTCGCCGCAAAGTAACGATGTGTCCTAAGATAAATTGAGTAATGCCATAAAATTAACAAAATGGATGAATCATGAATAGGGTATTTGACAGCATGTAAATTATGGATCTATTGATGGCATCAGTATTGAATATGAATTTTGGAAATCAACTATTTAGTAAGTTAAGAAAAATACGAGAGAGAAAAATTGATTAGGTGGTAAATAACTGGAGCCAAAGCTACCCACTAGATCAATCACAGTCGATCAAGACAGTTTTAAATTACTTTTCTTCTACTGAGAACTACGTGATACTCTCGTTTGTAAGATTATTTTTGTTACTTTTTGGGGCTCTCCAGAAAATTTATGCGTGGATTTTTTTTTACATTATACTCGTCCATATGACTCAAAGAATATGCAATATTATTATTGTAGGTTATTTGTCGGAGTACCCCAACAGCCATCAAAAACTATCAGTCATTGAGGTGTAGGTAGGTATAGGTCCTGAAACTAAAAAAGTCCAAAGCCTCTTTGTTGAGCCGGTAGAAAAAATATGGCCACCTAACAAAAAAAAAGTTTCAAGCGGTTCTGCAGAACATTTTTGTATACAACTTTTTCCTCACATATGCGTGTTCTTTCAGTAAAAATACTAAATGGCATGAATGTGGCACAACGCTTACTACCTATACTGCGCCAGGGAGGTCGAAAACCAAAGAAAAAAAAAGTTCAAAAAGCAAAGAAATATAAGTTAATAATTACATTATGCGCAATAACATCGCTTTCAACGCTGCTCTGAGCCTCCAAAGTGTGTATGTACTCAGCTCTCTGCTGCACTACTTCATCGATCTTCGTCTCCCGAAGGCTGGTATCGCGAGATTCCCGAAGACTGGTCTCGCGCAACGTGTTCTCTATCACTTCAACCTCCACTTTGGACTGGTTCAGATTCTCGTTCTTTTCCTCGTACCTGCATTCCACCTCTTCTTTATCCTGCAATAAGGTTAATCGAATGAAAAAGAGGGACATCCATCAAGTTTTTGGAAAAAACGTGTGGTACAAGGAAATATAAGACGAAGGGCGAAAACTATGGAAATGATAGAAGAAAAACTATAGGAGCTTATTGGTATGGTTCCATACCCTTGGGCCTTCGCATTCTTGCCACTGTTTAATTGGCCCCACAACACTGTTTTACATTATTTCCAATAATTGTTCTGAGATGGGTGTTGAGATTGTTAGGTATAGTCATAAAAATTGTTTAAAACCTTTATAAACTAAATTATTAAGGTAGTTATGACTGTGGTTATGATTACACCTATATTCTAAAGAAAACAGGACGATCTTTTGAATTAATGGTTTAAAGTATTTACGAGTACAGTAGTTGCTAAAGGACTATAATATAATACTATAATATAAAACTATAATATATAATAGTTAGAAATCCGTTCGGAAAAAGAAAGCAAAGTTAATACATACACCCATGTTTAAATATTATGATGTTAACAATTAAAATAAAATTATTAAATAATAAAATTATTGTAGACAAATGACGTAGGACATCAACGTACGAGCATAATGCAATGAATGCTGGTGATTCTGATAAACCTAAAATACGTGGCCAATTTCTGCAAATTACAAAGTTATTAGTAACTCTAAAATAACACGTATGGATAATAGGGTAAGCAGAATATCTACTCATTTAACTACCTAATTATTTGCTAATTGAGGAAGTGCAAAACACAGCTAGACATTAGTGCAAAAATACACAATTACAAAATTTACTTGTTATTGATAATAATTTAACTTAGTAGTTAGGTAGGTACTAAATTGTATTTAATTAATAATTAATCACAATTTTATTTTTATAAAAGCAGCCTAATTAATATTAAAGCAGCGATAATCTACATTAGAATACTGTCATCAGATGATTAGCTTAGGATAATCTCGAGCTAATCACAGACTAATGTTTACCAACTGTTTAGTACATTAGTACTGCCATATTATGATTAGATACACCCATATAGACAGACATCTTTGATACCCAATCTTTATTGTGGGATGAAGAAAGAACAAGGAAGTATATCTATCTAGTATTATTGTCGTCATCATGATGATAAGATTTAATAGGTATTTAATACTTCTGCGAAAAGAGATTTCACTTCTTCAAGCTTCAAGACGACAATTTGGTTACGATGCATTCATTGCCCAGTCGTTGTGATTGGCTGAATTTATAGTATTCTTGCTGCAACAATGCATATCAACTAATACTTAGTAAGAGTTTGTCGGCCAACGAGAGGTGATTAGCGATCTTCAAACACTGTAGCTATCAAACTACGGCAATAGACCATTGCATTAGGTAGGTACTCTCCAATAGGCGCTTCCATCTAAATGATTTATGATTTAAAAAAAAGTCAAGTATACTGAAAAGATAAGAAAGCAGATTTTAAAAATAGAAAAATAGAAATAAGATTTTAATTTTTAAATCAAGAATCAAAATATTAAGATTCGGCCTGCAACTGATTCAGCGAACTCAAGTGGGAAATTCCCAGATACTTATTCGACGAAGATCTCGTAAAATAAATAAATACCTATAGGCCGTACAAAATGACTCTACATGCGCTATTTTAACTCTTTAAAAATCATTATTCAAGTAAACTTTCACAAGTAGGTACCTACCTACTATCATGTCAAACGTATGAACCACCTTTAAAATAAGGACTAAAATCGTACTTTCGGCATGAAATTTTACACATACCTTAAGTTAAAATGGCGCGTGAGGAGTTAAATTTTACGCGTTATACCTACAATTCTAAGAATACAGAAGTGAGATGAAATGCAGCCATTAGTTTGAGTGCGCGCTACAGGTGTCGAATTGGCGGACACGGTATCCAATGTGAAATGGAAATGGATCATCCGTGGTGCCGTTATTTTTATATTTTATAGTCTGGACTTCGGAATTTGACCGCTTGAAACCGATATTAAATTTTAGATAATATCTCTTGGATTTGAATCGAATATATTCCATATTTGCACCTACCTATTATATTACCTACTATAATATCTATAATTTTTTATACTTATCTTTGTTGTGATCATCGTAATCTCGACTGAAAGTATAGGATCAATATCTAGATAGGTATAGTTGGACATGAAAACATGAACCATTATTAGTTAGAATAAGTACGAGCGTACCAACCTAGAAGTAAATGGATTTTAAATGTTATTTTGTTTATGTTAATTACTTATGTATGTACCTATTATTCCAAAGATCCGGTACTGAAGATGTTTCGGAAGAGTTTTCGGCATGAGTCTGGACTTTGGATTGGAGGGCGTTCTTAGTTTCTCGACTACGAACCCTTTGTTTGGACTTCAAAGTATATCTACTGTACAACCGTCTGTGAACTGGGTTCCGGCGAGAATACCATCCACAATCTCGTTCGTTCACAATCTTTTCAAATATTTTCTTAATTTTAGGGGTTTTAAATAGCTACATAAGTATGAGCAGGTGTGGAATAACACCCTACATAAAAACATAAGTAGGATGTTTTTATTTCTGTATGAATGCTATGTTTCAATTTACCTGTTGTATGCGCAAGCGCAGTTCTTCATCCGATTCGGAGGCCTCGAACGTGAATACGCGTTCAGGGTAATGGTTCGTTTTCGACAAAGCATCTATAACAACACGTACGCACAACGTCAATCAATATAATAACCCTCTAAACTAAGCTAACAACTACCAACTACAAAAGTCTAGCCTAGATTTTAATAAAATAGTGCTAAGTAGTGATCTTGATAACTTTGCCATCTGAGTAACCTCTGGGGTTATTCTGTATCTTTTTGACATTTAGCAACTCAGTCGCGATCTGTCATCTTCATACATAACTCAACGATGGTTGTACGGTCGCTGTTAAAGAAATCATGAGCTTTGTACGCAGATGACATCGTGTGGCTGTGGCTATAAAAAAGCTCATAGGATAATCCCCGATGACCAAGGACCTCTGTGAGGCACATATTTTTTTAATCATATAGGATCTAAGAATGTTGCTAATATATTAACCTAAGGTTCTATTGGGTCCAACAACACAACATGAATTCAACGTAGAAAAGCAATACACTAAAATGTAGGAAATTAAGTGATAGGCATTAATCTACTTAGATAAAAAATGTTTAGTATTTTATTCAATTAAGTATTTATCAAATAACTACTTAAGTAAACCAATTAATTATAAAAATTAAATTAGGTATTAATGTCTTAGATAAACCTACGTGGCTAAAAGTAAGATAACTTTAGAATCTAAAAATATGCATTTCTCGTCACGAAAGTTGCAACGATCTGATACAAAAACTCAGCGACGATTATGGGATCATCTGCCAAATCATGAATTTGTACAAAAATGATACTTCGCAACTGTTTAGTAACTATCACGATAACATACTGAGTTACCTCCTAGTAGTTAGATAGGTACGGACTAACGGTTCGTCTCACGTAATAAGACGGCAGACTATAGAGTAAACGATAATCGAGTCACGGCGGATTTACCATGTGAAACGAACTAAGTATACGTCTGCATCGCATATTTCATCCGCGTAGTACGTAACTGGTTTCAACTTTCGTGACACTCATGTCATACTGTATAGTACACGACAGGTCGAGATGGCAGTCGGGGTAGGGACGCCCCGCACACCCACACAGCCCCCGCGCTAACCCTGTGCGTGATAGCGTGGGTGACGAGCGGATGTGCGGGGCGTCCCACCGCCTCATATCCTGATTGCCATCTCGACCTGTCACGTACTATACCTACTTACAATATTCACAAATAGGGATTAGCAAGAAGTAAGTATAGAAGTACTTAAGGTCGTACTGACCAAATGGAGCATTGTCGAGCGGTAGTCCGGCCGAGGTGACCGCGTTCACGGCGAGCACGTCATCGCAGCACTTGCGGCCGAAGACCGCGGAGTAGCACCAGCGGCGGCCCAGGAACAGCAGCACCACCAGCACCACTACGGCGAACGCCGCTACCGCGCTTATGTAGGCTGTTGCCTCCACTATGCATAACGAAAAACATGAGTAAGCTATTCAACGACTTCTAAGTATATTCTAGTAACAGGCCGCCATTTTTTAAAGCATGCTCGTAGCACAGTTTTGTGCTCGTAGCCCGTAGGTGTCGTTTTAACCGTAGGTGTGCTAATGTATTCTGTTCCGCTACGCGCATCACACCCATCATACAATCTTATTTTTAAGTCATTACTCCACTTTTTAAAATACAGTCTGCCTATCTGGAGTCCTGGAGTTTCATAATAACTTTTATCCTATCTTACCTACTAATAATGACTTAAATCAAATGCGAAAGTGTGTTCGTTTGTCGGTTTGTCCTTCAATCACGTTGCCACAGAATAACGGATCGACGTGGTGTTTCGTAAGGAAACCTATAGGTAAGTTAAAGACATGGAGAGTGACATATTATGCTACTTGTTATCCCGGGGAAACAAACGGTTTCTTCGGGATCCGCGTGATTTTTCGCCAGTACGACCCGGAGAGTATCATAAACTTTTCATCCCGGAAAAACAAAGAGTTTCAACGGATTTTTGAGAACCTTTTACACGGACGAAGTAGGTACGTACAACACGAATAAAGCCAGCGTAAATCATTGTCTCATTGCTCGTAACTAACTAACATGGTTACCTAAATACTGCGTAAACACAAACAAATCAAACAAAATAGGATTGGGTGTATGTAGTTATCAACAACGGAAAATAACGCATTTTTCCGCGCGAGGAAATTGCCTTGAATATGGCGCGCACGCGTCACTTAATCCATGTGTCTGCTATTTTTTCTCGGCTCATCCGATTAACACATTTTGAAGAAATTGGGTGCAGAGAAAGCTCGCACCCCGTGGAAGAACATGGGCTTTACCTTTGATCCCGAAAATAGAACTTATTGATTTTTGGGTTTGGGATTTTTCTAAACGAAGTAATCCACGCGGACATCTATAATGAAGTTTTGTAGTTAATATTTTTGCAATTAGCAGTATGACATATTTTATTAAGCTCACATGTTAAAATCTCATAGTTAAAGATCAACCCTAAGGGTGTGAAATAGGGGTTTAAAATTTGTGTGTCCACGCGGGCGAAGTCGCGGGCATAAGCTAGTCATCTAATATTTTAATAAGTTACATTTCAATTTCAATAATCACGCGCGATTTTCTTCCAGTACTACATTTGCGGCATGGCCTTATTGTACGTTACACTTTCCTATTTATGTCATGCGCCCGTACAAATGTGTATACACAGTGTAAACAGCATATACCCACTGTTTGCTTGTGCTATAACTCTAAAAGTTTAAAAACAACTTCAAACTGAGACTGACTCATTCGATGACGAGGTCACACTGAAGGCGCGCGTACACGTACCTACGATTTGTCATACAAAGAATTGTGTGAACCGGGTCAAAATATAGAGCAAGACTACAGTAGCGTGGACCACCTCTGTTGTCTGTGAAAACTTTACATATTTACTATAAGTAAATAGAATATTTTACTGCATGTTGCTAGAATGGTGACCTCGGACCGGAAATTGCAGCCCCTCCTCCCCCCACTAAGTGGACAGACGGTATCAAATGACTCGTAGGGAGCCGCTGGATTCAGGCGGCGCAAGGCGTTTGAAAGTCCCTACAATAGAAATGTGTCCGGCAGTATAGTCCGTACAAAATGAGAACTCATTCGCCATTTTAACTCTATGTGTAAACTGTATCAAAAGTACAGTTCACCTTTAAAATAAGGACTAAATTGTACCTTTAACAGTACAGTTGACACACAAAGTTAAAATGGCGAGTGAGTTTTCATTTTTTACGTATTATACCTAAGTATGTATATCGTTGATGATGGAGTTCTAAATGCCAAGTTTGATAATTTGACGTTGACGTCGTAAGGGCCGTCGCGCGTTGCGTGTCGAACGGTGTTTAGTGAATACTTAAGACTTAGGTGCTTAGTCCTATGTCAAAATTCTACTGTGCTACGCATGTGCTACGATATCTACTTTGTATTGCATTGCTAGCTAGTTGGTAGTTACTTAGATGTTAAATAGGTATAATTTCATGCGAGTGGTGGAAACCAAACAGACGAGGTAAATCACAATGCAAGGTCAGTAGGCATTTTAAAAAGCTGCACAAAGTAATAAGGCATTCTGTATCAAACAAATGCTTTTTTTGGTATTGCAAATTTTGTCGAATAGCACTAGGAAATAGCAGGAAGGCAACGAAAGTGTTAGCCTATAAATTTAATAAAAGCATTACTATTTTTGGTTTAAAAGCTTGATAAATGATCTGCATACTCAAGAAAACTGAAAAAAGCTGCACAAAGTATTGTCTGTGAACATTGTTTACCATTAGTTGGGCTGATTCCGCCTATGTTGGCCACCATCCTGGCTCACTGGCACATCGCGTGGCGGCATTCACACACTGAGTATAATATCACCTGGTTCAAACCACACACTTGATTTTCCGATGCTAATTTCGAATATTTTCATTAATTTTAATTGGAGTAAAAGTGGAAAATGTATAGAGACGTGTTGGCACGGTGGCTGTCAGTTGTACGCATGCGCGCTGGGGCAGGGGCTCGGCGGGGCGTGCGGTATTCTGCGCGATGATAGGACGAAGGACTAGGGTAAATGTATCGGGATAATATAAGTAGGTAGGTACGGCTGCTTTGTTTGCTGGTCTTCAAGGCCGAGGGCATGTGACGTGACCTCGGATAGGTACTAAGGGACGCACGTAGGCACAATCTTTGAGGTGTTAATGTTATGGATTATTAATTCTAAAACCTTCCCACCTACTTCTATAGAATTTGATATACGTATACCTATTAATAGATGGTGCGTACTGCGTATAAATAAATAATTAGGTATAGCAGCTGTCTACTGGCGATTTGTGATGCAAACCCACGCATCAATCACATCGATTTCTTAAGGAAAAATTTTTTTCTCGAAGGAAATTAACCTACTTTTTTACTTCCATGCAATAGCTATCTGATTGCGTAACTTAATTGAAACAAAGGAAGGAAGAACCTATTTAATTAGTTAAGTAACACGTGGCTGCACGTCGGAGGCCTAAGACGCCATCACTAAGTGAGGCCCCCCTTCTGTGTTACCTATTATATTTATTTTTGCGGACAAAACCTCCAAAATTACTCTCACTTACTGCACATCATCATCATCTTCAACCGATAGACGTCCACAGCTGGACATAGGTCTCTTGTAGGGACTTCCACACGCCACGGTCTTGCACCGCCTGAATTTAGCGGCTCCCTGCGATTCGTCCGTCCACCTAATGGGGGGTCTTCCAACACTGCGTCTTCCGGTGCGAGGTTTCTAGCACCTCGGGATCCCAACGTAAATCGGTTTTACGAACTATGTGCACTGCCCATGCCACTTCAGCTTCGCAACCCGTTGAGCTATGTCGGTTATTCTAGTTCTCCTACGGATCTCCGCATTTCTGATTTGGTCACGTAGAGAAACTCCAAGCATAGCTCTCTCCATCGCCTCATTTTACTAAAAAACATGCTTTTAGAATTTTACTAAAAGACTTTTCAAGCTTTAGAGGCCCCCTAGACCGTAGGCCCGGGGCGGACCATCCCCTCCGCCCCACCCTTAGTCCGCTACTGGCCCGACACATATTATCAGAAAAAATCTGCTCCGGAAGCAGACAAGACCTAGACTCTGCAGACAGACAGAATTTTGCCGGATCGCGAATGATGCTCGTCGAATGCACGCCAATCATATCAGATGTTGGAAGGCGCGGTCTTCATAAGTTTTGTACTAAGTCCTACGAAATCATGAGGAAGCTTCAGAGTTCAGATGGTTGAGTGACCATGTGTGAATGTGTGGGACGCACATGCTCGGTCTACGTCTATACCTACGAGTAGGTAGTCGCTAGATATCTAATTAATATCTACCATAGTAAAAGCAGTGCGTAGTTTCGCAAACTTCATTAAAATTAATAGGTTGGTAAAATTAATCATATTACTTAGATTAGGTGGGGGTATAGCGCCTACCCCGTAACGTTCATATTTTTAGAGTACTTACCTACCGACCTACTTAATGATAGGTAGGTAGGTAGGTACCTAAGTAAACAGGTTAAGTATCTGCTTTCTTTAAAAAAGTCTTAAACGTAATCCTTACTAAGGGCCGCTTCATAGTTATTAATCTCAATGTCAAGAGAGGATTCATCACATTTATCGACATTCAGGTGAATCCTCTGGCGAATCAAGAAAGTAAAATCATCATTAATCATTATATTGTATGTATGTATTATGAAATAGCTGAGTACCTACTCATAGGTATAGGTTACGCCTAAGTATAGGATTAGCCATATCGTTTTCGGGCAGTTTGGCAAAATTCCAGACCTGATTGCAACGCGGGATATTATTAAATAATTCACGGCTTCATTTAGCAGGTAGCAGGTAGGTACTATCGTCACTTACCCATATACCTAAAATACTTATTTTAAGATACGGTTACGGCAATTACGCACTGCACTTCCGTCATCCGAGTTCTATCCGTCATCCGTGAGAATACCAGCGATTATCTACGACATATGTCACAAGCCCATACAAAACAAAAAGGAACGTATTTTCACGGACTCAGATCGGATGAGTGCGTAACCGCTGTTACTCACTGCATCCGATCCAAATCTGTGAAAATACGTTCCAAGTACCCAAGTAGTAGTAATAGTACGGTAAGTAGTAAGTATAGAACTACCTATTTGTATAGTAGTTTACGCACTAGATCCGACTTCCGCTATCCGATTTCTCTCCGTCATCCGTGAGTCTCCGATTCAGAAGAAATATTCGGACGGAAGTAGTACTGTTTGTATGAACGCGTTCGCATTACCTGACTGAGATTCAAATTGGACATATAAAGCTTGTAAATATTTGGATCAGAGATCGGATTAGTGCGTAGGCAGTATCCGAATTCTGTCAGAGTTTTTTATATCCGTATTTTACGGATTCGGATCGAATGCAGTGCGAAACCGCTCTTAGGTAGGTTACCAAAGGTGCAAACACAACGTATTAGGTACCTATATTGTGGTGAGTTGTGATGCAAATTGAAGTCAAAATTATAGTATTTTATTTTTATAGAACCAACAGAATCATACAAAAAATACCTACATTATTCAAATCCTATGTGTTAAGTTATCCTAGGTATAAGTATAGGTACTCACACATAAAACGGTGATAGCCTAGTGGTTAAGACGTCCGACTCCTAGTCAGAAGGTCCATGGTTCAATCCTCTAACTTTTCGGAGTTATGCGAGTTTTAGCAATTGAATATCACTTGCTTTGACGGTGAAAGAAAACTTGCATGCCTGAGGGTTCTCCATAATGTTCTCAAAGGTGCAGAAGTTGCAGAAGTCTGCCACGTGGCGGACTAATGACTATTTAAAACTCTTCTCATTCTGAGAGGAGACCCTGTACTCATTAATGCGCCAAAGATGGATTGATTGTGATGATGACCTTATAGGGTTTATAGAAAGACTCGTAGCTCAACTCAATGCTTAATTTGCATTATAGCAAACCAGTAACTAGGTCACTACCTAAACTGAACACCTAATGCTCACCATCACTTCGAGTCCAGTGCACGCCACTTTCAGAAGTTTAATGCTATCGTCATTACTGGTAGTACAGCTTGTTCGGGCCAAAAAGTTTTTCTGTCTAGAAATCCTCAGTAGCAACCCGTAGTTGGAAAGTTGGCGTAGTTACACCCCGTGCCTCGAAGAGTAGGTAAGTAAAGCCGTCGGTCCTGTGTCTGATCTCTCTCCGGTCGTGTTGAATTGCCGTTCCATCGCTCCTGAGAGATAGGGAATAGAGAGTGCACTTGCTATACCTGTGCCTATACTCACTAATCGTACACTATCACTGGAATTCATAGTCAAGATAACGGTTTCTTTAGGGACCATTCCGACGACATATTGTCATATTCAATGCAATGCATAAAGGTTTATTATGACACATGCCATCTGAATGCCCCCCTAAAGAAGCCCCTGTCTTGACTGGGAATTCCAGTGTATATCTCGTGTATAGTTGGCTAGTCTCCATAGAGATAAGCCGTCATTACCGAAATTCAGTCAGGAGGTTGTTAGGGCTTGCGTAGACGATGGATTTTTGTCTGAGGCCAAAAATTCCCGAAGCTTAGGTACATAAAATGTCCGCCGAGAATTTCACTCTTAACACACACGGTGTGCGATTTAGGGATGTGATCAAACTCTCAAGCGCTCAATGCAGACTGAAATCTACTGACTCCCCGTATTTTTGTGCGGTCCGGTCTGTCGATGTCCTTGACTATTCGGGGTACTTTTAGGCTGAAATCTATAGAGCGCACTTGGACTTTGCTCAGACTTTAGATTGAGTCAAAACGAGACAGATTTATGTGAGAGATATAGCCCTGTCTCGTTTTAACTCTGTCTTAAGTCTAAGCTAAGTCAGAGTGCGCTCTATAGATCTCACCCTTAGAGCTAGCGCGCACCACGGTGCGCCGAGTTGCCGTGCGTTTAAGAATCCGTAAATTTGAATTTAAATGTACGAAAATCCGGTACGGAATTAATTCCAAAGTGCGCGCGCTTCTATGTATGTAGTTCTATAGTTCACAGATTTTGCCGGAAAAACACCTAGGTACGGAAATTTACCGTGGTTTGCGTTAGCTCTTACATCGGTATTCATAGTCAAGATAGGGGCTTCTGTAGAGGACGATTCAAACGACATATGTCATGCAGAAACTTAATGTACTATGTAGTAGTACATACAATCTCTTTGGCTTGAAGTTGAATATGACACATGTCGTCGGAATCGCCCTCTAAAGAAGTCCCTATGTTGACTATGAATTCCAATGTTAGTCCTTCATATTTGCATTATTCGATGCAGTTGTAAGAGATTTATTTTGATGGGCAAAAAAGTTCCCCGAGGACTGCTCCTCGTGTGTAGACGTTTATTGATTTATTAAGTTGCTTGTTGGGTTGAGGTGTACGTGCTAAACATTAGCAAATCAGACCAAGGTTCAGCATAAATATAATTTAATGAGTAATAGCTAATATCAATGAAACATCGCAATAATATTTTGAAAATGTTTTTTTTATTAACACTTACATTTTTACAGCGCCCTAGCCAACAGAGTAATACTATAAAAAAGAAACAGTGTAAAGAACTGTCGAACGCAAAACAATGTTAGTTCTACCGTGTACGTAACGGAATAGCTCACGAAGATCCAATCATTACAATTATATCATTCAGAATTAACGACTATTGTCTGTGAAATGTACATCCCGACCTGCGTCGGACGAGTACAGAGGGTCACACTAAAGAAACAAACATCACTTTAAATCTATAAACATTTCATATAATTTAGATTTATAGTCGCTATAATGTAATATAATTATTACTTTTATAACCATTATTATATGTTATATGTATTCGTTACCAGTTGCGAGGAGCCGGCCGCTCGGCGCGGCCCGAGGCGGGGGCCGAGCGCCGCCGAGGCGGGGGCCGAGCGCCGGCCGACGCAAGGTGACTCTATCATAACTGTATAATTTTAAAAAGTTCTAATTACGCATTTCTACGTTTTGTTTATTATCTTTTAATTAAGAAATTAAATCTTACGTAATTACCATGAGCAGACTATTTTAATAAATTTCACAAAAATCACTAATTCAGTTAATTTTAGAAAAAGAAAAGCATAGTGTCCGGCCCGGGTCGCGAGCGGGCCCCGGCGCCGTCCGGCGACCGGCACCGGGCCGGACGCAGCCGGACCGGCACCGGCGCCCGCCGCGGCCCTCCGAGCGATCGCGACTGTGTATGCTTCGTTATCTACGTTACGAATGAAAATATGGTTTCAAAATTTCAACTACCTACCTAACAGTAAGCAGTAGTACACTAAACCTCAGGCACTCCACATCGACCTCTCACACACCACGCATCCGTTCGATCGTCAACTGAACATTATTCACTCGAAAAATTCAACTTAATCTAAATCACTTAAAAGTTTATAATCGTAGCTCCTTAACTGTTAAATTACAACAAATGCTTCTCGTGCCGCCCGCGAGCGGCGACGATCTACCGCTAGACACTGTACTTATCGCTTACGGTGTGAAAAACAATTATATCAGTATTAACTCTAGGTGTCGCCCGATGCCGCCGACCGGCGAGCGCGGCGCGGCGCCGCACCGCCCGCTGAGATTCACGTTCCACCAGATCCGTTGATTCGACGCGTTCGCGATTCAGATATTCAAAATTTCGTCTCCGAACAGATTTCGATATAAAAATAACTCACAATTTTCAAACAATATCGTGTGTAAACATTTTGAACGTCACATATTCATCCATCACTGAGCATAATATATACATAAGGTTGGGGGCGGTGCGGCGCGGCCGGCGCGCGGGCCCGGGCGGCGTGTGGCGACGCGGTAACAAGCGGTGAGAAGCGTACACGACAGCGATTACACATAGACCGTGACGGCACCGCGACTGTTGTCAGTCAGAGTAAGAACACAAACGAACGTATGTACGGCGTAACTAATGATGCACGACGCGGCGGTGTGGACGTGGCCGGCGCTGTCTAGTAGTAAGTCTCTTGTTCGAGCCAGCCGCCCGGGTTGCGGCGCAGGTAGAAGCGCCGGATCTCGTCGTAGATGAAGATCGACAGCATGAAGGGGATGGCGGGCAGCCACCACACGAACCTGCGGACAGACCGGGTTAACACTCGTCCGCACTAATCAAGCTCAGCCCAATAATAATAAATCGAAAAATAATTATACCATCAGGACTTCGGCTTCGGAGCCAATCCTAATAAAAAGTTTAGAATTAAAGTTCTAATTTTCGTTCCAAGCAAAATAATTATAAAAAAGCTGTTTTCAATTAGTAAATACTCAATTGAGAAATCATAGAAAAGGATCTTCAATTCAATTCCCAATTATTGGCTTTTAGGTGTGCCAGGAAAAGGATCTTAATTCGAAAGTAAATTTTAAAATTAGACGATATAAAATTATAGATATGGAATAAATATACTGTTCAGTATGATCCATTGTAGAAAAGAAAACGAAGGGACTCACTTGAGAGGATACATCCGCAGGCCTTTGTCCATGCCGGGAGTATATGATAGGAAGGCGGCCAGGGCGGTCTCGAAGATCAGGCCGAAGTTGAGAGCCCAGTTGCGCATGCCCTGGTGAACGATGGAGTTGCGACGGGTCTTGCAAATGATCAAGTCAGCCCACTGCACCACTACGATGGACACGAAGAAAGCTGTGTGGCAAGTGTACTCGAGAGCCTTGCGGTCGCGGTAAGTCTGGAAAAGCGGTCATAGCATTGCAGTCAACAAATCTGCTTAAAGTCCAAACCAGCTGATTACAGATAGCCCAATTTTTTGACTAAATCCCTTAAAATAATAACCATTTTCGCCAAAGATACAGACAATTATTTTTATCTCCAAATTAAGAGTTGATCTTTCTGCTAATAGAATTAGATTACAGAGTGGATTGTACCAGAGAGTTAATTTTTTAATTCCCCAACTTATTTCAAGATAGACCTTTAGTTAACTAAAAATTCGAAGCTCAAAAAGATTTTTTCATCAATCACTTTACGATTTACAAATTTGATATCTTCATTTCCTCTTTTAGCATAAATGGTCCTTCGAGCCGGATAAGCCTACATCACAATATTAAAACGCAATACAACACTATCACGTACCCATTCCTGTCCATACGAGTCAGGCAAGTCGTTAATCGCCTTCGAATCCCATTGCTTTCTGATGCCGAACAGTTTCATGGGCAGGAATCCGTTCTCAGCCATGATCACGAAGTATACAAAGAACCCAGCGGCTGCTTGGATCATTCCGATTTGACCATACGCCATGGAAATCAACCTGTCAACCCCCAAGATCAATATTATACAACCTGTAACGTGTTTAGGTGTGTTTTCAAGTTGAGATAAAGGACTGACTTTAGGTCACAAAATAATTTGAATTTAAACTTTTGCAAGTCCTACAGTTTAAAGCGAAATCAGAATATTTTATAAACACAAAATTCGAATTCAGAGAAATGTAGATATTATATTGTGAACTCGTAGAAAACATTAAGTAGCAATGTTTTTTATACACAGTAAACTCTACATACACAGAAAATTCAATGTTTAGTGATATTTTTGAAAAACTTTAATACTTTTGGGTAACTTTTACAGATATTTAAATGAATGTATCTTTTTAATGTGTGATGACTTGATGAGATTATGAGTTTACTTGAAAGTATCTTATAGCACAATGAATCCTAGGATATTAGGATAGCCTAGAAATGGAATCTATTTCGGCCATAATAAGATGGTACTCACAAAAGTTTAAATTCAAATATAAATTTTTATTTATTATTTAAAAAAATCTAATATTTATTTCAAGACTCCCTAACTGAAAGCCAGCCCTTATAAATAAATAATTTCTCTATTGCGTGCTTTGAAAGCATTCATCAGTGTTCTTTCTAAACAAGTGATCTTTTAATCTTATACAATTTTAATTAACTTCCAATTTCTTGTAACTCCTCTTTCAATAATCATGCATATTTTTTTGGAAACTTTTTCTAGATATTTTACATTGTCGTAAAGCATTGTTTTGTGTAAAAGTGAGGATTGCATACCATAATATGATAAATACAAACAGATAAACAAAAAAATAGTCTAAAAAAATATAGTGCCGAGTCGGCCATCTTGTTTTAAGGGCGTTAACATACGCATATGATATTGTACTCAGAATAAAAATTAAATAATTTATCATATTGGCTGCAACAAATCGTCGATGTAGTAAAAACCGGAATAGACTTCGGTGAATAAAAGATAATTAATAAAAAAACAGTGTTTTCAAAACCATCAGTCAATTTTAAGGTTTCGCCAATTGGCCAATTTGAATTCTGTTTTGAACATTTTTTTCCGCTTTTCGGTCTTTACTCCAACGTTTTCTGGTTATTTCTATTTGTTAGTAATACTTACAGTTGGACGCCACACATGCATTATCATTGTTAATAAACCACCGATAAGCACAAGCAAACAAGATTTTCGAAAAGCGTTTGTGATCTAAAAAAAATAAAGGATAGCTCAACAGAATATCTAAGTAAGTGTGTATAGTGTGGGTGACGTAAGCTCCTCAGCTCAACTATGCTGTGACCAACATAGCGACGTGCCTCTATAAAACTGCTATGTTATATACACAAGAACATATTATATACCCGCATAATAAACCCAAATTAATATTCGGAAAGAAAATATAACATGAAAATTATTACAGTACGCTCCATCTCGCCTAAGACATTCCTTGAAAAAAAAAGAACGTTTCTATTAAAATATTCTATCAATATTCTTTCTACTGTAACTAAACACAATCACACACAATTAATTCACTAGGTCGTATGCCAGCTAGGTTCTCTAAGTTGATCACTAACGTGCAAGTTAACGACACGACAAAGCGCTGCGCAATGTCGTTTTTTCATCAATCGTTAAAATATGGAAGAGTGAAGATTTTTAAAAGGTAAAAAGTCTATTGTCTATTCTCTATTTAAAAAAGGGTTCTAAATAGAAAACTATTTATTAAACCGTTCGCACATAAAAGTACACTTGCAAGATACACATTTTTCAGTTCTGGAAATGCGTGCTGAAGTCGTCATATGCATTTCTTTTTAGTCAGAACTAAAAAATTCGTTGCTTGCGGCTAGACCTGTAATGCGCGATCAGTATTAATATTTAAAATTCATTCTCAAGAAGCTAAAGGAAGTAAGAGAATAACATCTGTATTCACAAACATTACTATAAAGTCTCGCATTAAATTCAATTCGAACGCACAATGTAGAAAAGACTGCGTTTAGCGTGTCCACCAATCATCGTGCGCACGCACGCACGTTCTGTTGTACGCACTTTCAAATTGTGGAACCAGCTTTACCGGCTGGGTTCAAGCAAAACTACGATATGGGGCTATTAAAGGGGAGGATAAACGAATTCCTAAAGAGATAGCAATGCATTGGTAGTTCCTCTGGTGCTGCAGATGTTCATGGGCGGCAGTGATCACTAAACGTAGAACTCCCTGATTGTTTGCTTGGCTATTGTTTTAAATCTTAATAATCTGATTGGTTAACCGTTCGGATGTCCTGTAAAACTTCATAGTAACGTTTGCTAAACAAATGTAAATCGTGTATTATACACAGAGTAGAGATCGTTTGTTGGTTGTTTTGCTTTACGGGGCTCGTTCGACTCTTTACAGGCAATTGCTTAGTGCTGGATCGAGGGTGGGGGCTGTCTTCATAATCACTCTTCCACATCCATGTCAAATGGAACTGTTCAACCACAAGTAGCCGCACCATTAAAATATTTTTTTTTAAATTCCAATATGTATTATTTCAACACAGGGTCCAATTTTCAGTGAAATATCATTTTGGTGAAGAATTTAGGCGATATATAGTTTTGAAACTCGATAAAGCTCGATAGGTGTTGTGTTGAGTTAAATTATAGTATTTTTTATCATAATAAACTAGAATCATGCTAGTAACACCCAACGCATCGCGACAACCTATCTGAGCCTCGTGCCTTGTTTCAAAATTATGTTAATGAATTAAGTTTTGTACTTGAGTGAACTTAAAAATACACTATTTATTTTCTTTTGTAGGAATGCAATAAAATTATTTAGTGAATATTGTGGTAGGATCTAGTTTTTTGTGATAAATTGCACCCTGCGTACAGTCAGTTTCAGGTAAAAAGAGATCTAGACGATAAAGACGATCCGTTGTCATACTCCACGAGAAATGACAGGTTGACTAACGAACTCGGTATCATCAAATAGATAGATAAATCACCCACTCCGCTAGTTTAAAGTCAAGAGCTCTTTTTTCAGGACGCCAACTGAATCATAATTTTGATAGTGGGCTATGAATTGTGTCAACACCCAAATGAGTATCTAGTAAGCGTTGCCACGGCGGTGGTGGCGAGTGCGGCCGACCTTCTGTTGACGAGGTTGTCGCGGTAAGGGTCTCGGGGCTGCCGCTTCATGATATCGGACTCTGGCGCCTCGTACGCCAATGATATAGCGGGTACCTTCGTAAACACCAAGCAATCAGCACACAACACTAGCGGGCGCGGCCGACCGCGCGTACACAGTACACCCACATACCTACACCGAGCTGTGCGCCCCTTCGGCGACTCTACCTCCGTATACACATACGCAAATATACAGTACCACTATGATTACTTAATGTACTAGAAAATATCATAAAATAGAAAGATAGCGTGTGAGGTATAAAAAATAGCTCATTGATAATTTGTACTTATCAAAAGAGCATATAGGATATCTGAAATACTACACTATAGAAATGACAGTTACAAGTAAGCCCTAAAAATTCATTAGGTATTACGAATAGGTGTTTGATGTATCTAAGATAGATATTTTATTAATGTAGCCTACTGACGACATAATATAGGTAAATGCGGTGAGATGATCTGTGATTAAAAAAAACCTACGGTATCTGATGGTAACGCGTACGATGTCAAAATATATCGTGTCATGGTGTGCATGAAGGATGTGAAAGATAAAAAATAAATAATAAAAGAGTAAACGATATCTGTACCAAAAAGATGTAAAACGTGTGTTTGGAAACGCATGCACGGAAGATAGATGGCAGACACAAGAAAGACATCGACCACTTACCTTAGCACGATCACTCACATAAACCACATAAGACATTAGAAAGTATATAATCAATATAAAAACCACAACTCATACGTGGAACAACGCGTTTGCAGCGTCGCTGGCGAGCAGACGCGTTATTCCACAACGACATCAAGCTACGTTAAAGGAAACAGGAGATCAGTTAATATAGAAAAGTACAAAAGACAACGCAAGGCAGAAAACGGGAGCGGTGCGATTGTCGCCTTCAATATCCACACTCTACTCGTACGACGGGTCCCGCAAGGCTCCGGTACGCAGGCAACAACCAAACCCCAATATTGAAGACTAATTAATGTACACGTGGTAGCAAGCAAATAGCGAATAGTATATGAAGTCTCAACGAGCGGTGTCGCTCGCCGTGTTTTTACCTCTCGTTAACGAGCTTATCACAGAAAGGATTACGCGGCTGGCGCTTCATTATGTCAGATTCTGCCTCCTCGTAAGCCAGGGAAATGGCGGGCACCTACACAAACACTAGCTATGAGAGCGATCGGCAAGCGTGCGTCGCCACTCACGTCACGTGACCACAACATCCAACACTTAACAAGACCTTTGCAAGCACACGCCCCCATATCCCCGTATCCAGTAACCGACTCAACTAGCTCTGCACTAGAGGAAGCCAGGATATTGAACCCACTGAAGCGGAGACAAGCAGAGCGAAGCAGACGTTTGCGCTTCGACCAATCAGATTATTCAGAAATAACATGATCGAATTATCGTGTCATCTAACAATAACCTCATTGTTCTGTTGAACTTATCTGCTGCACTCCGCTTCAGTGAAAAAACATCCCTATTTCTTGCCTTATTATTCTGAGCAAGAATAGACAAATGAATCAATCTCATTGATTCATTTTGTCGAACCTCATCGCTCATCGATCCCTCAAATTATTTATTAGCCCTTTAGTGTAATCTAACATGAGTTGCGTCAATCCTTCAAAGTTTGAAGGATATAACATGATAGAATGAATTTATACCAACTCCGTTTGTTTATCTAAAGGCATCGATATTTGCATGGAAGATGAGAGGCTAGCAAAAATTCAGCCAATGAGATCGCTTCAAATTCCTACTCTCGCATAGGAAAATTAAGTGATCTGGATAAATTTTTTCCTAGCTCACCATCTCAATTAACACCGTTTCACTCCCACCTAATTTCTTCTATTTTATTCTCCCAGTACCATCAAGACAGAAAATTTTGATTCAGGACGTGTGCTTACAATATCTTGCGATGCTTATAAACTATCACAGAAAACAAAATGTTAACACATAAAAAGACCATGATATGACGTTTCGCTGATCACCACCAGGCATGTGAAACAAACTTAATCGAATAGGTAATGATGATGTTGAGTGAATCGATTTTGACTCGATGGGTCGGAATAACAATCAATGATTTGTCGAGATGATCATGATAAATGGAGGTGAAGTGATTGTTGTAAAATCGATGTGTTGTGTTTCGCCTTACATGTGCAACATTTACCAAGTACGAGATAGTTGTACTTCCTAGAAGTAACTTGTATTCGAGTCCCTTACGATAGCTTAGCCGTATAGGTAAATCTTATGACTAGGAACAAACACACAAATTAGTCTTTATATAGAAAACTGCGCATAAATTGGGTGTTACGAATTGGTGACTGGACTTTTCTTATGTTAGAAGAAAAAGCTATTAGAAGCTATTTTGTTATTCAGAACTGGGTTTCTTTCAATTCTTATCACTGTTATCAGGCTCAAAAGGGCTAGAACCCAGAACCGTACAGCCAGTTAAAAAATAAATGCTTATTCACTCTTGTCTTAAAAGTTCTTCGTGAATAGGCGCCGGAATTTATGCTAATTACAAAGCACGTAAAGCGCATTTGTGTACAGACGTATGAAGTCATTCGCATTTCTTTGGCGACTTCGAATTTGCAGTAGGTACTGAAAAATATGTAGTGTTTGGAACATGCTGCAATATGCGATAAGCTTAAAACTCCCTTTTCAATACATTTGAACTTCGTCAATCAGAATAATATTATATCGCCATTTCGTAACACAAACAACAAATATTATCAAGCGTCACTCCATCGTTATTAGAACAGGACGAACGCTAAAAAACTCCACTTAGTAGAATTCTTAAAATTAAATTCCATGTAATCATAACCAAATACTTAACCGAACCCAAAGGATAAAACCTCTTTATTAAAATCACATCAAATCAAATAACTGTATCTGTATTCGTACTGACTACTGCCTTAATATTTCAATTCGAAGCTATCGTTTCGAAATTAGTTATTATATTATTTTCAGGCATACCAAAATGTCTTTGAGATCTCTGAATTGTCATTTTTATACGCCTCTATACTTTTTTATTTTTATACACATCTTTACATTTTGAAGGTAGTCGATTATTTTCAAGGCTCTGCAAAATTTACTGTTACCTTTCGCATGTGGTATTGATTTGACACAACTTTTACGAACAGGTATTTGACGTGGCAACATTGAAGCTAATTCTTTTGTACACAATCTCTACTACAAGGGCATTGCTATTTTATAACGATCCCTGCGCAAAGGATGGTACTGGATTTAAAGTCGTTAAGTTAGGCAATTTGGTAGTTATAATTACACTGAATAGAGTTTAAAATTAGGTTCACACTCCACTCGTTCACGATACCGATACAACAGCAGCGTTAGCTGAAAACCGGTTAGGGGTTATACAAAGGCAGCACATTGTATGTAAGGGAACAGAGACCTCTCGTTGACAAGTTTGTCGCAAAAGGGGTTTCTCGGCGGGCGTTTCATTATGTCCGCCTCCGCTTCCTCGTACGCGAGCGCTATGGCAGGCACCTAGTGTCAATATCTCATTGAATACCACAGACTAGGAGAAAATTACGATTCAGAACCTTTTTTTTGCTAAATTCGGTTAAAAATACCGTTCAAACCATCTATACACAATCTATCTATACTCGTGAAAAGAAATTGTATGCTTTTTACACACTTTTTTTAAAGTTTGGTTTTTTAGTGAAATCGGCTTCTCCCGATATATTTGTGAAGCTTTAGCGTTCCGTAGTTTTCCTTTAGTCTGAGTTATAAATAGCCTAAATGGTGAGGTGTTCTCAGCTGAAAATTATTAACTTGAACATCGGACTCCGTAAAGTTGTTCTGGGATTTTATATCATCGTATAATTTATTCTACGAATACACCTTTAAAATTAAGTTAAATTATCACCAAAGAGCAACTTTACGAATGTTTTTTAAATTATATTATCAATATCACATAACATTTTTTATTAGTGATTACATAAACAGGGTGTTTCTATTGTATGTTACAGAAGTAGAAGATAAAATATTTTGGTGTAAATTCGCAGAAAAGTTTGTTGAATAGAAACCTTGCTTATATATTCGCGTTAGCGCAAGCAAATATCTATTTCAATATCGCGTATAAATTTAATTATTCCAGAACAAAAAGTGATACTAGTTCTTTTATGTAATTAACGTATCGCCAATCGCTTTCACCTCTTCTCTTGATTCCGTCCTGTTATCAAACTGTTCACAAATCCTGCAGTGTGAAAGAACCATGAACTACAGATCAAAACACTAATCCGCATCAAATCTTAAACTTTCAAGTATCAGAAAAACTGAAATATATATTCACTTGCATATCAAAATACACAATGTAAATTGAACCGTAAGCCTTAAGATTTAGAGTTGAACTTACCATGTCAGTTCCGAGATCGATACACAGGATGGTAACAGTGCCAAGGGGTAGAGGGATGTCGCATAGGATGAAGGCAAGGAAGGGCGAGATTTCTGGAATGTTCGAAGTTAGGGTGTATGCGATGGACTTCTTAAGGTTGTCGAAGATGAGGCGGCCTTCCTCCACGCCAGTTACGATTGAGGCAAAGTTGTCGTCGAGCAGGATCATGTCGGCAGCCTGTGAAATAATAGTCACTTATGATACAAATGCGCTGTTTTCAAGGCGTAAGTTTGAGCTCCAAGCCGTAGGCGAAGGTTTTAATAAAGCCGAAATTTTAATTTTAATTTGTTAATGCTGCATGCATTCGTGCATGATTGCATTTGAAATTTTTTCAGTTTTTCCCCATATTACCAGGAGACCAGAAACTGTAGTGAATAGTTGTTGACAGGACAGATAGTCCTGGGTGCTGACTTAGGGGTTGACCTAGACCCGTTGGCTCTCCTCCCTCTAAATGCAAACCTGACTTTAACAATAACAGACTGTTGAAGGACCGATAGTCCTGGGATCCCACTCAGTTGTGACGGTATTCTTCCAACTGTTGGCACTAGCGCCCAAGGCGACCGCTGATGCTCTCCCTCTCTAAATGCGGACACAACTTTGAACAGCCTATTTCTTTAAGAAACCTTCTTTTTTGACAGAATCTCTAGAAATTGATATTATGGAGTAGGTAACTCACTTGTTTAGACACATCGGAGCCAGCGATGCCCATGGCAACACCGATGTCCGCCTTCTTCAGAGCCGGGGAGTCGTTCACACCGTCGCCAGTCACGGCCACAATGGCACCAAGACGCTGGCAACCCTCAACGATGATCAGCTTCTGTTGTGGTGATGTGCGCGCGAAGACGATTTCCGTGTGGTACCTATTTGGATATATGGCTCAGTAAATCATACTACATGCATATAAAGAAAATTAGATCTACTATAACCGGAGTAACCGAGACTGCTAACGAATTGCGAC
The DNA here is from genome assembly GCF_902806685.2 of Maniola hyperantus. NCBI lineage: Eukaryota > Metazoa > Arthropoda > Insecta > Lepidoptera > Nymphalidae > Maniola > Maniola hyperantus. The sequence continues at coordinate 9,976,523 of NC_048553.1, forward strand.
GCTGATGCAGAAAAACACCTATGCAATACTGAACATTGGGGCCCAAAAATACTCCAAATAGAAGGAATCACGACGATGGAAGAGTAGTGTTGGTTTTTGAATCCCCACTAGTTGGATTTTAAAGGATACCAGCGGCACCAGAATGCAGTATGTAAATCTTTACAAGGGACCTATGTCCAAGCAGTCTAAAAAATTTTAAAAGCTCCAGTAAATCTCATCAAATATTAAGATTTTTTTGTGATACCTAAAAAGAAAAATAAATAACCAAAAAATTCTCAGAGTCTTCTCTGTGAGAATTTTTAATACTTCAAATTAGCCTAAAAGATAGCTAAAAAAATCTTTAGAGAACTTATTTCACACTTTGTTGGTGTCCGAGTCACCCTTCATTTATGGTTTTATTTAAATCAAACGAAGATTTAGGTTTTTTTTAAATCTCGTGGGAACCCTTTAATTTTTTTGTGATAAGATAATGATAAATTAGCCTTCGAGGTTTTCAACTACATCCATATAAAAAATTACGTTGATCAGTTTGATTGATGGATTATACTTACTTGAGAATTTCATCGAGTTGGTCCGAATTAAGTTCACGTAGCTCAGTTCCATGCACGACAGCGGCCTTGGCTTCGCGTGGGTTCACTTCAGAGACCGGGATGTTGAGGCGGGCGGCGATGTCTTCTACAGTTTCATTGCCTTCCGAGATGATTCCTACGGACTTGGCGATAGCCTTGGCAGTGATGGGGTGGTCTCCTGTTACCATGATAACCTGGGTCCAAAACAAAAAGTCTTTAATCCGAAGCACAAAGAACCCACTTTTCATTTAGAAATCAACTTTTATAATATGGTACGGCTTAAACAAGGCCGGTAGCCAGCCGAGCTACAAGGCAAAACCTATAGTCGGCCCGCATTTAAATGAAATTTCATTAATGTCGTTTGACAATGTAACCACAAGGCTTTAATGGTACCCTCCCTAATGCAAATTTAGGTAAAACCTTCATTTAATATTTAAGGCAACCTCAAATGTTAGGTTGTGTTTTCACATGGACTTAACCCTTAGTTTAATATTCCCTGGCTCAATGTGTACGCAGCATTTCGCGTATTTGAGTGTGTGAGAGATGCGTATGTGCATGATGTACCTATGTTAATGTAAATATCTCTTTTTAACCGACTTTCAAAAAGGTGGTTCTTAATTCAGCCCTTTTTTTAATGTATGTACACCGATTTTTTCGAGGTTTCTGGACCATTTTGAATTTTTTTTAATCATCAGCAGAAGTTTCCGCGGTCGTCCCATACAAAATTCTAGATTCAACCCCTTAATCCTGCAGCCTACCTATAATGGCAATTTGACTAATCAGCAAAGATCAAAAAACTGTCATACAATATTTAAGGCATCCTCGCACGCTGTAGCTTCCACATCAAATCAACGTAGTTTGTAAACTGAACATTATGTGTGCTTAGTCTCACCTTAATACCAGCAGATCGGCACTTAGCGACGGCATCAGGCACGGCGGCTCGCGGAGGGTCAATCATACTCATGAGGCCGACAAAGCGAAGGTTTTCGACGGGGAAGTTGATATCGTCCGTGTTGAACTTGTAGCCGATGGGGTACTTGTCCGAAGGTAGTTGCAGATCGCAGAAGCCGAGTACACGCTCGCCGAGACCGCCGAGTTCTAGGTACGCGTTGTTGAATGCCTCCTTCATTTCTTCGTCCAAAACCTGGGGAATTTAACAGATATGAAAATTGTTTCAACGAAATACGCCAAAAATACACCCAATTACTAATTCTCTGGTATCATCAAAATACTATACTACGAACAGTGTTCATTTTCATGTAACCATAATTATTATTTAGGCTATGGTAGTGTTCTTGTTTCCAATTTTATTATGTAAGTTTCAACCTGAGCAAGCATGAACTTGAATTTATAAATTGAATATTTATGAATAATTTAAAAAAAACTTTTTTTTGATTTTGGATGTTAATAACGGCAACACACTGGATCTAAGAAAAAAATTACAGAATATGGAGCATCAAAATAATACCTTCTCCTTTCCTCCAATAAAAATAGTGCTGCACCGTTCCAGAATCCTCTCAGGCGCTCCCTTCATCACGAGCAACTGTCTAGGATCACTACTATCGTCGCTTTCATGGATGGAAACTTGGTACTTATTCGTTGAGTTGAAGGGGATTTCGCACACTTTCTTATTCCTTTTCCTAATAGACAAGACGTCTCCGAGCGCCAATTCCATGCACTTGAGTAAAGCTGCTTCTGAAGCGTCACCAGCTACTTCCTTCTTCAGAATCGGTACACCGTCCTGACCTCCTTTGAATTCGGCGCGGTTACAGAGCGTAGCGATTTTGGCGAGCGCTTTGAATCCAGGGCTAGTGCGGTCTGAGAACAAATGAAAATGTTTTAAATTCCATATCCCAGTTCACGACAGTTATGGAACTTGTAACAAAACGTCGAGGCATCGACATCACTGGCAGGCGTACAATGTTACCTAAATTTGACACTCTAGTCCATATCCACAAGTACTGAACGCATTAGAGCAATTTTTATTTTCTATTCTTTAGATAGATTAGTTATAATAAAAAAGTCCTGAACTAATTTCACCAGATGACGCAAAATTTTACCCATAAAAGGCAACAAATCATCGTGAAAATCCAATAGGGCATAGGTTATTAATTTTTTTGCAAACAAAAACTGACGTTGTTAACATTTCAGGATGATGTGGTTTTTTTTACCAATAAGCATTATTGAAAAAACTAAAGGTTAAATTCAGAAATTCCAGAGACAATTTCATTTTCATCAACCGATAGACGTTCACTGCTGGACATAGGTCTCTTGTAGAGGTTTCCACACGCCACCATTTGCTTGATGTCGTCCACCTAGTAGAGGACTTCCAACGCTGTATTTTCCGGTGCGAAGTCGCCATTCCAGCACCTTGGAATGGGCAATCCCAACATTATTTACAATTGCACTGTTGACTTACCATATTGTACTCCAGACTGGTCCTCAGTGGTATCAGCTTCAATGATCTGGTTGTCGAACCACATGTGAGCAACAGTCATCCTATTCTGGGTTAAAGTTCCAGTCTTATCCGAGCAGATGGTAGACGTAGATCCGAGGGTTTCCACGGCTTCCAAGTTCTTTACAAGGCAGTTCTTGGAGGCCATGCGTTTGGCAGTGAGAGTCAGACATACGGTTACAGTCGCGAGCAGACCTTCTGGCACGTTAGCTACGATGATACCTGGGAAGTAATTAAGATGTGTTATGTGGAAGTCTTTGATGTGGGTGGTGTAGCGTGTGTGGTGTGTGTCAGCGCATTTAAATTGATTGCGCTTGCTGAGCAACGTGGATCCATCTCAGCAAATGATTGATGACGGAAACGTCTTTTGAGGTCTGAATTTGGTCATCTTTGGGATCCTCTTTACCAAGGTAGAGTCGAAGTAACCATTATTTCGTAGGTTATTATTTAGTTGCTGATAAAATCAGTTTAGAGTAAGCAGATCCTGGTCAAAATTCCGGGATCATGCAATAGTTTTACAATTTTGTATGATAAATAGATTTTCTGAAATTCCATTTGATTGCAGATCTGCAGAACAACAAAAAAAACGCTATAAATACCTAAAAACGGTCCAAATTTTTTAGTGAGAGCACTTACCAATGAGGAAAATGACAGCGTCAAGCCAATGGTAGCCGAGGATGAAAGCGATGACGAAGAAAGTGACGCCGAGGAACACGGCCACGCCCGTGATGAGGTGGATGAAGTGGTGGATCTCCTTCGCGATGGGCGTCTCGCCCGTGTCCAGCCCCGACGCCAGCCCCGCGATACGACCCATCACCTGACGGGACCAGAGTGTTCTGTCATGACTACTGTAGAGCTTATTCAGATCAGGGAGTTGGGATAGACATCGTACTAATAAGAACGAGTCCACGATCGCCTGACTTAGGTAAGCCCAGCGATATGACTCAATATCTGATATATTGTGATGTAAAACTTGACAGTTGGGTTGGAATTCCATGATCGCCAGCCCTACGTAGCCAATCAGCGATACGACCCATTACCTGATCTGTCATGAGTATTGTAATGTAGAGCTTATTCAGATCAGAACGTTGGTTTGGACATCGTACTAATTCGAACGTGCCCACAACCATAAACCGCATAAGCCCAGCAATAAGACTCAATACCTGATTTACCAAGAGTGTTCTGTTATGGGTCGTTGTAATGTAAAACTTGGTAGCTAAGTTGGATATCGTAGTAACTTGAGAGTCTACTATTGCCCTATGTAGCCAATCAGCGATACGACCCATTACAGCAGTGTTTTGCCATAACTATCACAATGTAGAGCTTGTGCGGCTTAGAGGTTTGGGATAGTAATAATATGAGCAAGTCCACGATCGATTGATCTTTATTGCTAATCCTAATGTGACTCTGTCATGGGTATTGTAATATAGGACTTATTCAAATTAGAGTTGGGTTTGACACCGCAATAAATCGAGTGAACCTAAGATCGCCATGGAACATATAACAGAATTGACTTACGTAGTCAATTTTGTTCCATTATGAGTCCCGTAAATTGCTATTGCGATGGAACCATGTCTCATTAACATCAGCTCGAAACTTCAGTCTAGTGCTGACGTCACTAAAATGGCGGCCACGGCATTAGCAATTTGCGGGACTTATACCTGATATATTTAAGAGAGTCATGTCATGAATGCATTAGAGTTGGGTTTGACATTTAATCGTAATAACGATCGACAGAGCCAATCCAGCGATACGTTCCATTACCTAGCGGGATAGAATGCTCCGGCATGGGTATTGTAATGTTGGGCTGGACATCGTAATAAATCAAGTGAACCTAGGATCGCCAGACTTACTTAGCCAATTCAGCGATACGTCCCTTTACCTGATTATTCAAGAGTGTCATGTCATGAATATTGTAATGTAAAACTTATTCGGATTAGTGAGTTGGGTTTGACATCAGACTTTCGTTGCCAATTTTATACGTTTAATTACCTGACAGCTCAAGAGTGTGTTATAGTGTAAACTTTAGTTAGATTAGAGAATTGGGAATTGGGATGTACATCGAAATTATTCGAGCAAGTCAGGCCTATGAATTTTTTGCGCTACAGTGTGTCATATTGAAATATCAGGGTAGAGCAGACAAACGGCGCGACATTCTGTCCACGTTTTTCTGTTTTTACCCTTGCTAACTAAGGAAGATCTGTTTCGTAAAATTTGTCACTATGAAAATTCGATCGTCTTTCCTTAAAATGTGATAGAAAAATATCAAATTTTAAGTTCAAGAAATAGAGAGACACCTAGACCCTTTCCCGTAAAAAAACTTGAGCTTTTAGTTTCACTACCCCCGTTTCTCGTACTGCCATGCAAAGTTTTGCACTTTTTGTGACATGGATAAGTACAGTTTAATGAATCATCGCTCAAAGCAGAGAACACAGAGACCCTTCACTATCATTCAGATCTCTTTTTACCTGAAACCAAAAGTATGCAAATAATAATGGGGAAAGATTCAATCCAATCCTATCAATCAGCCTCTCATACTTCTATGGCTGGACATCTACCAAATACGGTCCTGCGCCAACATAGCTCAATTAAGCCAACTGTCAGTATCAACTTTTCCGCTCCATAAGTCCTTACAGGTAGGGCACACTACCTGGGAATGTAACGGGAATGTACCTGGGAAAAGATTGGAGCATGATGAGATTTTTACTTACCGTGTTATCACCGCAGCAGATGACAACTCCTTTCGCGGTACCCTCAACAGCGTTGGTGGAGAAAAATGCGAGGTTCTTGGTTTCCAGGGGGTTCTCGTTGGTGAATTCGTGTCCGCGAGACTGGGGCTCGGACTCGCCGGTCAAACTCGAGTTATCTACTTTGAAGCCGCGGGCCTCGATGATACGGATGTCAGCTGGGATCCGGTCGCCGAATTTCACCTGATCGATGAATAAACATCATTAATCTCTGAATCATAAAAGGATTTCTTACTTTTTGTGTCTTTCCACCAAGTTTTAAAACCTATTGTATTTTGGAGGCGTTTATTTTTTTACACCGAAAACAAGTTGTGCCTGTAGGAATTTCTACTTGGTCTAATTGCTAATTCAAAGAGCGACAAAACATTTTCGAAACAAGGATACCATTTTATTTTTGCAGAAAGGCCTACATTTTCTTATGTTTGCAGTTTCCACTAAGCTGCGGGTTTCGTTGAAGAAAATACGATCGATTTCGATTTCTTCATTTACGATTCAACATTTAGACGGTTTTGGACAAAATTATTACAGTAAAATTCATAAATAGTCATCATAGTTATTATAAGTTCTAAGAGCAAAATAATTGTCTATGTTTATTGATTAGCAAAAAAAACTTAGCCTGCATAACAATAATGTAGTAACATTAGTTCTAGAATAAATCGTGTAACTCACTTCAACAATATCGCCAAGTACGAGGTCTTCAGCGCGCAACGTTAACTTTTCTCCCTCGCGGATGACGGTGGCGAACTGAGGTACCATGTTCTTGAAGGATTCCATGATTTTGGAGGACTTGCTTTCCTGGTAGTACGAGAAGATGCCGGTCACGATCACCACGGCCGCTAATACAATTCCAAGGTATAAGTTGTCGTCCGCTGGCTCCTCGACCGTACTCGCCTAAAAACCAATCGAAAAAATTATCAAGTGTTCTGCAACTAGTCACTATAGTCATAGACATTTTAATATTATGCTCCGAGCATATTTTTAGCTCTTACTAAAACGAGGAACTCTTATCCTTTCGATCAGTCCATCTGTCTGTACGAACCGTGTACCAGAAAATATTTTGTCTCGATTTGGTCTGGGAAAGTTCTAGTGCATTGGAGGCCGAAAAAGCTCATAAACGCATTTTGGGCAACAGTACGGATGTATATTTTTAGTACGTTGATTAAAAGCTTGTTATCTACCATTTACAACAAGTTTTTTTTTTGTTGCATTTAGTTTCACCTCAATCACTATTTTTACTGCTCTAATGTTGAAAAGAGGACCAAAATGTCAGATTTTCTTTACTTTATGTTACGTGTTACGTCTGTTAATTAGTTCTAAGACCTCGAGAAGTTAAGACAGCACATTGCCACATTTTACGACAGGTAGGGAACTTGTAACAAAATATCGAGGCTTCGACGTCACTGGCAGGCGTCAAATGTTAGCTACATTTGAGGCTAGGTAGGTTATGTAACAACTATTTTTCTTTGATTTCGCGTCACCCATAGCCCTATATATTATAGTGACATCGTCGATTCAGGATTAAACCGAGAGTTCCCTCACTCTAGTTCACTCTGACATAGCTTACCTGGATTCCGTAGGCAATAAAGCATAGAATAGCACCAATCCATAGTAATAACGCGAAGCCGCCGAAGAGATTTTTACAAAACTTTACCCATTCGGGCGTTTGTTTTGGGGGTGTGAGTGAGTTTGGACCGTCTCGTTCAAGGTTTTCTTTCGCTTTTGCATGACTAAGTCCCTGAATTAAAAATATAATAATTAAAAACTATGTATCTTAAAAAAATCTATAGAAAATCTAGATAAAAATGGTTTATAAATAGCATATTAAAACTTATACTAGATATTTTTTCACACAAAGGTCTGAACTTGGTAAGATGCTGAGTCGATTTACGTCCGGTTTCAATGTCAATTATATATATGATCTGCCGTAAATTAAATTGTACGGTATTTTCTGACAAATAAAAGACGTTAATAAGTAACGTATCGACAGATCACAGATGGATTATTATTGGATCCCAACGCTATACGTAAGTCGACAAGTGGTTTAAGAAAAAGTGTCAGATTTCCATTAGAATTAAACTATCTTAAATTCCAAATAATTACTTATTCCAAATTCTTTTTGGAAAAATGGTCAAGGAAAAGTACACATTTTTTGTTTACAGGTTCATCAATCAAAATAGCAAAGTAATAATATAGAGTAATTAAAGTAATTAATAAAATAAATATACAGTAATTTAGAGATATTTTTCAAAATGTACTTACATTTTCGGGGTGTGTCTGAAATCTTTGGTAAAGTTCTTCGGGTGTGACTTTGTGGAAATCAATATCTAATTCCTGTTTCAGGTCATCTAAATCCCCAGGTTTCCGTTTTTTCGCAGGTGGTTTCCGGCGTGTCTAAGCAAACACAACATATTTCCTAATCACTTTCTTATATTCAAAAGCTAATACATAATTCCAAAATTGAGATGCTCTAAGGCTAGATTACGGGCCACACTCCTGAGATTTTTCCATACTTGCAAAAATACCATCATCATCATCATGATCAACTGCATCACATCATCATGGTCCTGAGAGTCACAGAGTGAGAAGGGTTTTGGCTGTAGTCTAAAACGCCAAGTGCGGATTGGCAGACTTCACACACCTTTGAGAACATTATAAAGAACTCTCAAGTAAGCAGGTTCCCTCACGATGTTTTCCTTCAAACTAGATAAAGCAAGTGATATTTAATTGCTTAAAATACACATAACTCCGAAAAGTTAGAGGTGCAAAAATATGCGTATACTATAGAATTTAAATGCGTTATTCTTGGGCCATCTCTACTCTAACCTTGAATATTAATAAAATTACATCATAATTATCATTTTTTACTGTAAGACTAAAAAAAAAAAATTATGTTTAAGTACTAATTTTAAGAATAGCAAAATAATATTAATGAGAAATCATGATGATTTAAGACATTCCACGGTGACGATTGAAAATTGCTAACTATTTAACCCACTTCCAAAAAGGTTCTCAATTCGATCAGTTTCTTTTCAGTATCCGATTTAATTAATCTTCTAACTAGATAAATTAGTGCAGCTGTCAATCGTTACCCGTGAGACCTTAATGAGATGATAATGCAAATTAAAAACCTTGTACTGTCCGTCAGCGGTTCTATTATCATCCTTTAGTGGGCCGATGGTGGCGACGCGGTAGGAGTCGGTGCGGCCATGCTGCAAACATAACTAGGGGCTAGACACATTCTACAAGGCGGCCCTAGGGCCATGCATATGGATCTAGGTGACTTGTGGACGTGAACATAAACTGTACCAAGTGTTTTTGATGTTAACTTCATTTAAGGTGTTACAAAAGGATCATCCATTGTTATTGCATTCAGATTTTTTAATCCTGTGGGAACTCTTTGATTTTACGAGATAAAATTTCCTCTTTGAGTTGAGTTCGTCTTTGAGATGCGAAGCGGATTGGGTGTGAAAAGGTAATATAGACAAGCAGACCATCTTTGCAATTTTATAAAATAAGTATGAATGTCGAAAAACAGCGTTTGAAACGCTCGTATGAAACTTACATTGAAAAGTCTCTAGAAAACATATTATGCATGTGATAAAGAAATTAATCACATGCATACGTTTTCTAGAGACTTTTCAATGTAAGTTTCATAGTAACGTAGACTCCAACTTATTTCCAGATTTTTTACACCAGCGAAGTTGGGGCGGGTTAAGTTTTTATCATCTCTATCACTCCCTCACATTTTAAAGAGTGTCATCTAAAGTTAACAATCTATGGATGCCCGTTAACCAAATTTAATCATTCTATCAAAATCACTTGGTACCTGTTAACAATGGAAAGTAACTGGCCTACGAAAAAATAAATTTACGAAAGGCAGTCACTTTAAAAATAAAAATTAGCACCCAAAATTCAGATGATTAGGTGTGACAAGCAAAAATACCTAAGTATCTAGGGATCTATTCAAATCAGTCTTAATATAAAGTACTAGGGTACCATGCAGTGTCAGGGACTTGACGGGGCCACGTTGATTGCACACTATTTGCTCGTGTACTGACGCGTGTGGAAGTGATATGTATACATAAAATATACCAAACGGAATTATTTGGGACCGTTTCAGAACGCAGCTCAGCCCGGCTGCGTGCCTGATACTGCATGGTTATCTACCAAGAGCTTTGGCCTACTAAGCTATGGTATAAAACAAGCCAAAATACTCAAGTATTTTAAACATTAAAATGTATGAATGAAACAGCACTGCTAATATTCATAGGTAGGTTGATATAATGAACGTGCTTTGATACGGATTCAATTACCATTGTAAAACGCAGACCACTATTATATTATTGTAAAGAGTTGTACTGCAAAGAGAATAACCGCAGGGCCATGGCCTTGTCGTATAACCGACTACCGACAGCGGACGCATTGATGCCACAGTCATCAGTAAAGAGTTCTGTGTTCCATTCAGTACTGACCAATCAAAGACAAATAAATGCTTATTTGACTGTTGCAGTCTATTTTATGTGTACAGAGAACGGGAAAGCAGAACTATGTACTAGGATCGACGCATTAAAAACGTGATAAAAAGAACTCTTTGAGGTAGACCGTGGTATGTATATTTCAAACAACAGAAGTGCGCTTCTCCTTTTTTTAATTCCAACTTTTTTATTTGAACTAAATAGGCAGGCATTCGCTTGACTCCAATTACACCATTTAGTAGGATGATGCAGCATAAGATGGAGTGCGCATGCCTAGAAGGTCTCTATTCAGTTTTCTTTTGAAGGTTCCATTATGATAATTGGTGACAATGGATAGGCTTGCACTTGACGACAATCATGGTTGATAGATAGCAATGATGCGGTCTAAGTTGGAGCGCGCTTGTCTAGAAGATGCCTATTTACACTTGCCTTGAAGGTAGGGTAGTATAGTACTTTCTTCTATTAATGGCACTATACGTGTAAGTAAATTATAGTAGGCGTCAGGTGGAGATGGCAATCGGGGTATGAGGCGCGAAGGACCGCACCGGGTTAGCGCGCGGGCTGTGCGGGTGTGCGGGGAGTCCCAATCCCAAATGGCATCTCGACATGTCGCGTACTATACTTATATTCAGGGCACATAGCAACAGCAATGTGGCCACAAGGTGTGACCTTGAGGCGCAGTTCTATAGTCCTGTTAGGGGGCACCGGCTCAATGGCGTTCAATTGTGCCGAGCTACGAGTAGATGCGTGTGCGAACCTCACTATATGGAGCGCGCACCTCACATAATGTGCATCGATCGTTGGCACTGGCCTACTTTACATGCGCACGCATTTTCAAATCCTACGCTTATTTTAGGTCATCAGCGCCCTCTTTAAATATTAATCTACACAGGGCATAGACAATTGTGATGATGCCTATGGCAAAAATAAATTAGTTCTTAGGAAATATTAAATAGAGGAGGGTCTTCCAAAATTCGTAAAATCCACGTCCGCTGTTAATTTTAAGCTTGTTAACTATTTCAAGTTATCGATTTAACTAAAAAATCATCTAAAATTATGTCAAATGATTATGGCGTCACATCTATGTATTTCATGCAAGCTCCTTTCTAAGCAAGTGTTTTGGCGTTTGATAAAAAGTCACTGATTTGACTAGTAGTCATCATCCCTATTTTAAATAGTCAATGGTGCTTCGGTAGTTCACATCTAACTAAACCAAATTATTCTTATAGGTTTAAAGGTAGAGTTATCCTTTTTCGTAGTACAGGACGTATGACAGGAATAGCACTACACTTATGCCTGTAAATGTTTAGTGATTTGTGTACAAACGAATAAGCAACAATTTTCTTGCTATAGAAATAAACACCTTAATTTAAAGATATTTTTCACTTGTAAAATAATGAATGTTATAATTGCAATTTATAGTCTTTTCATTTTGAAAAGAATCGCACCAATTTTAGAACTGCTAATTTGGTTTACAGATTTGGTACTGCTGTGGTACCGTTCATAATTATTGCTCTCATTTCCTATACCGCATAAAGGAGCACAATAAATGACGCGTCTAGTGTAGATATTCTACGCATCGCTGTTGTATCGCGACCTTTTTGCAGCTGTATCGCTGCAAAAAGTAGTGACTTGTCTACCAATGTACGCTGAGCTCGGCTCGACTAAGCAACAAACCTACAAATGTATGAAAATATGGATTGGCACTTAAAGTCAGCTTAAAGTAGTTGGAAAACGTTCCTGTGTATATGCGATACATCACTCGGCATAACTGCGCATTGGATAAATTTTATGACTAGGTTATGACCCAGTTTTAGTATTATACAGCTGGGTATAAGCAATGGGGATTATGGCCGCAATAACTATAGCATTGTGTGCGAACTCGCCATAATGTCACGGCGTCTAAATGCGTCCGCGTTGCCGTAAACAAGCCGTCGGTCGTCGCTGTCGATAATTGATGAACGTTTTCATAGCGGACCTCATTACACCGCGCCCTGAATTCCTGTGAAGGTTACATTTGGAGTAGGAACAACGTAACAATATGTCGCGGGATATTTCGCAAATGACGTTTAATTTTATGATGACGCGGATGCTAAAATAGGAGTGACTATTCCACGACTATTCATGTTTTCAATTCAAATACATGCGAAAACAATCTTGTCACAATAATTGATTTACAGCAAAATGTTGATGAATATATTCATAGCGGACCGAAACACCGCGTCCCGAATTCCTGTGAAGGATACATTGGGAGCAGGATCGAATCGAACAAAACGTCGCGTCGCGGGGTGTGCGAGTTAAGAGGCCATTTCGCAAAGGCCTTTTAATTGTATGATGATGCGGGTGCTAAAATAGAAGTAACTATTTGCAATTATTTGTCATAATAAATAACTATTGATTTACAGCAAAATGTCGATGAATGTTTCCTAGCGAACCTCATTACACCGCGCCCTGAGTTGGAGCAGGAACGAATGGAACAATACGTCGCGGGATATGCGAGTTACGAGGCCATTCCGCAAAGGGCTTTTAATTTTATTATGATGCGGATGCCAAAATAGAAGTAACTGTTCATATATTTTAAAATACATGCGAAAACAATTTTGTCACAATAATTTTTTTTTTAATTTATTGATCACGTAGAATTTCAATAATACATTTAAAATATACAAGTTCGCCATCTTCTAGAAGTTGAAGTTTATGTGATAATTTATGAAATAATTGATTTACATTGAAAATTTTGTCAAAGAAAGTCTTTAATTAATTAATGAATCTATTGCTAATGTTGCTAGTGCTATTAAAAGACTAGAAATAGCAGGGGCAGAATGAATTAAAAGGGAATACGACAGCATTTTGTTTAACAAAATGCTGTCTAGATTTTGTGAACATTCTGAATGATTAGCTCATACACGAGCTTGTATTATATGCACGAGTTTCGCAAAGGGCTTTTAGTTTCATGATGACGCGGATGCTAAAATAGAAGTGACTATTCATATAATTTCAAATATATGCGAAAGATACTATGTCATAAAATTTTTATTTACAGCAAAATTAAGTTGTCTAATATCAAATTGCCTTGTACAAAGTCCGCATAGTGAAAATATTGCTAAGGTGGTTTTTAGTCTTACTTTAGGGATGATGGGGGCAGGTGAATTTAGCAAGGAATATGACTTTAGACAAAATGTCTATTATTTGTGAACATTCTGAATGGGCGATCTACGAGTATGGGGCCGTTTCGCAAAGGGCTTTTGAATTTATGATGACGCGTCACGCGGGTGGTTAAATAGATGTGACTTATACATATGATTTATAAATTGTCAAAATATATGCGAAAGCAATTTGTCGCAAGAATTTCATTTACAGCAATATTAAGTTATTAGCAAAGTCCCTTACACCAAGTCCTTGAAAATTAATTAATCTAATGTGTTTTTAATAGACTTTCAGGGTGGCGTTCACAAAATTAATTTAGCACTCTATAAATCGAGTAGTACTAACACAGTCAACGCAGCCACCGAAGAAGTTTACGTTAAATATTTAGTAGCAAACACTTCTATCGGCAGTTGGAATTGATTTGTTACTCGTAGATGAACGCGTAGAGAAACTTTCCTCGGGGCAAAGTGACAAAATGATGAAAAATTCATACGATGGAAATGGAATTACTGGTGCACGTTGGAAGGAAGGCGTGCTCCATCCGTTACATAAGCGGCGGGCAGCGCGCGTGCGCACTGCGGGCCCACCCCTCCCGCTACCCTCGACATAAATAGCTAAAAGACAAGGTTGCCACCCCCGGGCCCCAGCGACCGCATTCTATAATCTCTGTAAAGGTTAATCCGGAATATCTGATAGAAAATAGAATCCGGTTCCGTCGAGGATAAAACATGCAAGAAAGAACGACGTGGCATTGTGACATTTCACCGGGTGGAAAAATAATGGGAGCAGCGCGACACAGTTGTCCTACCAGTTGTCCTTGGAAGACTTTATTAGGGTCCCGTACCTGGAGGGTGCCAACGGGCCTTATTAAGCCTACGCTGTCCTTCTGTCTGTCAGAGGCCTGTATCTCATAAACCGTAATAGGTAGAGTTGTTATTTTCACAGTGTATTTCTATTGTCATTATAACAACAAATACTTAATATAAATTTCAAAATGGCCGCCATGTAAATTAAATATACATAAAAAGTACAGTGTTACATCTTGTACAATGGTACTGATCTCCATAACGCGACTCCTGCTCGCACTTGACCGGTTTATTTATTTATTTTATTCGTACTTACTAAAAATAATAATATTAAAAAGTAAAAGACAAAAAGTGGGCAGAAAAGCACTTAAAAGATGCTAGTAAATGCTTAAATAAATATTAAGTATATTAATATATTCATTAAAAACTTACGTAAAAATACATATTACATAAATGCAGACTTTATCGGACTTTATCATTGAGCAGAGTACCTACGTTTTAGTAATACAAGATCATCAGCGAAATACCTTAATTAAATAAAGGTCGCTCTTATAATTTAATTAATGTAATATAACGCTATTAGTAATTTATTGCGCATTTTGATTGGGCTAGTGTATCTATGATTGGGCTACTAGGTATAGTGATAGTCGAATAATTCAGTTTCAAATCAACAACACAAAATAAGATATATTTTGTGTCAACAACCTAATGGCAAAGAGCAAAAAACATTGATGGCAAAAAGCGACAAAGTGCGAGTAAGACTGGTGCACCAAGGGTTCCGTTAATTGGGAGGATAATAAACAACCGCGTGAAAAACCAAATACATGATGGCGTTACAATTTGAAAACCCCTAAAAATATTCGACTTTCCTGGTCACATTTTGTAATGAATTGGTATTTTCAGTTCAGTCATCTGTAGCTCAGTCCATCTACGAGCCGTGATAGCAGACAGACAGCAAGTGGCATTAATAGAGATCCGTTTTGCCCTTTGCGTCCGGAACTCTAAAAGTTGGGACCAGAATCAAATGTGAGCGGTCATTGCGATCAGATATTCAATGTCACGGTCACGAAACTGCTTAATACTGAAAATTTGTGGTTACTATCGTAGTAGCTTCGCATGTGAATGAGACAATTATTTTTAACTTGTCGGCGTCGCGACGCGTGTGTGGTTTCTACATGCAATTATAATATGCTGCCGTTGCCAAAACACTATTAGAAGCTAAATTCACGTGTCTTTGTTGATGTAGTGGTGTTACATGTACATCAACGTTAGCTACTAGGTAGTCTATCGGAAAAAATTGCTCTCCTTCTTTAGCTATGAAATTAATATTCTGTATATATGAAAGTAAAAGCTGACTGACTGACTGACTGATCTATCAACGCACAGCTCAAACCATTAGACGGGTCGGGCTGAAATTTTGCATGCAGATAGCTATTATGATGTAGGCATCCGCTAAGAAAGGATTTTCAAAAAATCCGTCCGTTGTCAAATAACATAATACGGAACCCTATCATATGTGTGCTGATACACACGACCATTTATTGAAAAATATAATGAACAGGAGCAGCATAAAATAAGTAATAAAGGCCTTTATAAATTACTAGCTTATGCTTGCGACTTCATCCGCGTGGACTACAAAAATTTCAAACCCCTATTTTACCCTCTTAGGGGTTGAATTTTCAAAATCCTTTCTTAGCGGACGTCTACATCATAATAGTTATTTGCATGCCAAATTTCACCCCGATCCGTCCTGTAGTTTGAGCTGTGCGTTGATAGATCAGTCAGTGAGTCACGATTTTTCTTTTATATATTTAGATAAGATACTGGATTAACAATGCTTTTTAAAACTATCTCCACTTTTAAATTAGCATTGAGTGTTTAAGATGTTTTTGAAAGTCATTGAACTCCAGATAGGATTGCAATCGAATTGTGTTTATGTTTTCATTTTCATTATTTAGTAATGAGACGTTATTTTTGTGATAAGGGATGTTAAATAATTATAATAATTATTCTCATGACAATAACCGATTGCAAATGACAAGAGGTCCGCGGGGCGATTGTCTAAAACCTGCATCAATCATTATTACAATCTCAATTGTTCTGATTGGCTGAATTTGTGCGATTCTTGTTGGAACAATGAGCAACAATGCATTGTGGCCAATAGTGAGCGAGCATTAACCAATCAGAGATGATTGCGATCGTGACATTGTAGCTGTCAAACAACCGCGGTAGGGCCACAGGTCAACTAATTATATTATCAAAAACAATAAAATTATTTGAAGATTACTTCAGATGCCATAGTAATTTTAATTCTTTAAAGGGCACCTTTTGAGTTGGGACCCCAACGTTTATCGGTTTTTCGAACTATGTACCCTACCCATTGCCACTTCAAATTCGCAACCCGTTAAGCATAGCTCGGTTACTCTGGTTCCTACGGATCTCCT
Organism: Maniola hyperantus; assembly: GCF_902806685.2. Taxonomy (NCBI): domain Eukaryota; kingdom Metazoa; phylum Arthropoda; class Insecta; order Lepidoptera; family Nymphalidae; genus Maniola; species Maniola hyperantus. The sequence goes on from NC_048553.1 coordinate 9,993,166, forward strand.
CATTTCCGATTAGATCACGTAAAGAAACTCCAAGCATAGCTCTCCATCACCCGCTGAGTGACTCTAGAGCTTTCTTATGAGGCCCATATTTAGAGACCATGTCTCGGATCCATAAGTCATCACTGGCAATACGCACTGTTCGAAGACTTTGGTCTTCAAGCACTGAAAATTTTCGGACGAGAAGACATCTCGAAGCTTCTCGAACGCAGCCCACCCGAGTTGGATTCGACTGGGCTGCGTTCGGGAATCATCTTCAAGCTCTATTTCACTATTGGAACATCATCCTATTGGACGCCCAAAATGCTTGATGGACGAAGCGTGCAGAAACCCGCTAACCCTCAGAACAATTTAAGAATCCATATAACAAATTACGGAACCGATAGAATCCGAAACTTGCATCTTTCTGGGTATGGCGCATCTGAGCATTTCTGAACGTTAGACCATGGTTTACTCAATCCTCAGTTGCGAAATTGAAATAATATCTTCAGATATGTTATGAGAATATGTATTATGCCAATGCTACTAAATGGAATTAAAAGTCGCTTAAAAAGACTTAAAAAATTGTATCCTCAGAAGATCCGATTAGGGTGAAGCGGCGTAAGACAGGCTTGAGTGAGGGCTTTTAGTAATCGGGAGACAAGATCTTTTTTGGGTCATTGGGGCAGCGAAGTACCTTCATTATCATCTTACCTCAATGTGGTAAAGCTTTGGAATTTTGCTTGCTTAGAAACATCTTTAAAAGTGTCGTGTAAGAATCTCGTGTGACACATTGACATACTTCAATTGAACTAAACAGAGCAGATATTTTATTCGCTGTTCTTATATTACTCAATACTTCAATGCTGTATGGATTGTATATTGATATGAATGACAGTCTATCACTGGTCCTAAATATAGAATGTTAAAAATAGCACGTGCAGACAAAACAAAGTGACAAAACAAAAGAATTCGATAGCATACTGTTCACCAAAAGCAAATGAACATCCAAAAATCTTTCTCTCTAACCGCCGTACTCAGAGTCGCCAATCGTTACTTAAAAGAATGAGTTAAAACGAGACAGATTTATGTAAGAGTCTGAGTCTGATTTACGGAAGAGTATCTGGTCTCGTTTTAACTAAACTTAAGTAACGATTAAGCGACTCTGAGTACGGCAGTAAGCTCTATAAAGTCACTGTTTGTTCAAAGATAAGTACCTATTTATGAGAGTTTAAAAAAATGATAGAAAATGGTACTCAAGAGATTGATTGATGGACTCGAGAATCAAGTTCATCTGGGTGTGATCATTTTTTCAAAAATTTGTAGGTAGTGGGGATTGCCGACTGAAGTGAAAACTGAAAACTATGAACAGTGATGTTTTGAGGGTTTTGTACCTCAAAAGGAAAGAAGGAACCCTTATAATCACTCTGTTGTCGTCTGTCAAGACTCTTCAGGGGGATCAAAATCATGGGCAGGTATAATACTTAGCTCAAGTTTAATCCGCAAACCGTGAAGAGGTAACCTATATCACAAAAAAATTAAAGTGTGTTTCTTGTACGATGGTATGGTACGGAACCTTTCGTGTGCGAGTCCGGCTTGCACTTGACCGGTTTTTTTATTATCACCGTCGAATCTGTTAGTTACCATCATGTCTATCGATGATGATTGCTAGAAAATCCTGGTACCTATAAGTCACGGGTTTTTTATTTTTTTTTTTTATTTTGTTTATTTGAAAGTATTCAACAGCGTAAATACATAATTATTATTTAAATTTAAATCTAGGTATAACAGAAGGCCAAAAGAGATTACTTAAAATTTTGCGCTTATGACTTGTCTACGGAAACTTAGTTTTTTACTTGGTTAAGATTATTTCGGACAAAACGTTTCGTAGAACAAAAACGTAATGTTACTGAACTTTTGGACTCCTTTTTGGAAGCTTCGTTTCATTCAGCGTTTTTTGTGTTGCGAAATTTAAGGGTTCCATCTACGTTGGTAGCCAATTTTTCGTAACCAGCTACGAAATAAGATTAATTCGGCTTTTCGTAACTGGTTACGAAAAATTGGTTACCAACGTGGACGAAACCAAGAAGGAATTTGTCAGGAACAACCACTAAAGATTAGTACGTGCTACCATCGTAAGAAGTACCTAATGAAATTTCTAAAAAAAATGCATTTATCTCATATCAAAATTGACAAAAGAGTGTTATATAGATAGATTTTCTTCCAAGATTAATATTGTATATGAGCTTTTGTACTTACAAGACCAGACACGAAATCCCCATAACAATTAGGAGGGATTGTTAAATCTTAAACTTGGACTACATCAAGCAATCTGATTGCTAGGCCGTTATGAATAATAGTTTGTAGAGCAAAATTAAATTCAACGATCCAATCAAATTACTCAGAGCGTGCTATTGTCATAAAGATACAAGAAATGGAAATTGTAGTTTCAAAGTTACAAGGATTCACATACAAATCTTTAAATCCGTGTAACTTTAAAACTAGATATTTTACGGAAATCTGGCAAACCACAGACACATATAAGTTTCTAGAACGTGTCTACAAAATTTAATCGAGTCTGATTGGTTAGTCTTTAAATGAGGACCAAGCTATGTTTGTACGGAGAGCATTGGGGAGCGCGCTTGGGAAACTATATTTTTTATTCATATAAGTTGGCCCGTGACCGGAATTTCTCCTGGTGTTAAGTGATGATGCAGTCTAAGATGGAAGTGGGCTAACCTAGGGGTATGACAGTTTTTATTAAACCCATGCCCCTTTGGTTTCTATACGGCATCGTACCGGAACGCAAAATCACTTGACAGCACGTCTTTTGCCGGTATGGTGGTAACTAGCACGGCCGAAGCCTCCCACCAGACAAAAAACTTCCCTGGCGCAATGGTAAGCGCTGTGGTCTTATAAGCGGTAGGCCCTCCTAAAAACAAAACTGCTAATACAGTTCGTGGGTTGTAAGTTGTGAACTTCAAGGACTTGGTCTAGCAGCCTAATTGCTCGGTGCGTGCTATCGTCATGAAGGATAAAGGAAATACTCCAATAGAGCGACGGCACTCTATGCGATTTAAATGACATAATGACAAGGCAATTTTCTAATAAACCCCCGGTGCTCTTATATCTAGCTCTCGTGTCCGAGCCGTGGCCGCCTCTAGCGACAACCTGTTTAGCTACTTCCTTCGGGACACCTTGCGAGGATTTGCTCTAATGGTCGGAAAAAATCCAGACTACGAGTACGTTTGAATGAATACTTTGTCCTTAGAGTTCTTATTCACGACTACTGTAATTATGATTGAATAAGTTATGACCTTTTGTTCTATTTGAGCGACATCGCCTTGTGGTACCACTTATCAGAAAGGGGAAGAGAACATTTTATACATTTTGTGTAACTATGTGTAAATTTACGAATTCGTTTAAAGGGAATAGTCGTTTGTTAGATCTCTGCTTACACATAATCCAAATGAAATTGTTAAAATTATGCTAACTTTCTAGAACTAAAAGAAAGTAAGATGCCCAATTGAAACAGATTTATAATTCAAGGTTTCCAGGATGTTACGCGAAATAATTAGAAGATTGTATGTACGAGTGATAACATATGAGAAGACCACAAAGCGAAGTGTCTCGCGCCGCACAGATCGATACGAGTTGTTACGCAACCCGACTGCCGTGGTATCCGACACATTTCGCTCCTTTTACATTCTATGGATGCATTACATATCACATTGATCTACTTATTCTAGTACGAGCTTTAATGATACTGACTGATGAAATTAAAATGTTGCATGACTTTCTAAGAGCAGAACTCGAAAAAGTTTTAACACTAGCACTAATTACAAACGTGAACTATCTCTCTATAGAATACACTAATTGGTGCGCAAGCTATGACAATTTCGGATGTAGAAAGAACAAAGACAATGAGACGTGCAGATGAATTATTATATTTCGTAAAAGTACGGGACATGCCTAGAAGCAAGCACTTTACAGAAGCAAACGACGACTGATGTAAATCACGCAACCTACGTGGACGTCTTCCGCACTCACTGCCGGCTACATGCACTCACATCTTCACGAAAGCACTGCTGCCGGAGGATCGCTATTCGAAAGGCCCAAACAAACACTACTGCAAGCGCACTGCACTCACCTCGCCCATTTTCGCTAGTCTTTATGCAAAAGGCGGATAAAAGAGCAGACCGCCCTCCGATCTCTTCTGTGTTCCTCGGCGGAATGAGGTGGGTCGTCGCTAGTTCTGCAAAAACGGAGACCGTTACGGCTTCCTCGTATCAACGAAAAAACTAAAATGTGTGCGCTTCCACGTAGTCCCGTCGCACGGCACTGGGGCTATGTCATTATGGTACGAAACTAAAACCCGGTATGAGAGAAGTGCACGGGTGGAGGAGGCGCGTAGGGCGCGTCTTTCGGCGGCCTGTTTCGGGCGGCGACTGAGGCCGGGGCTGGCGCGTATCGAGCCGACAGCGCACTGACGTCACACTGCGTCACGACGCCAGCGCCGCCGCCACCGCCGCGCGCAGCCGCCCGCCCGCCTAACCTTCCACAACCGGCACGCTGACACGCCGCGCGCCGCTCTGCCGGCGCTTTCCGCGCACGCACCGGCTTATCACTAGCACCCTTATCGCGTACAATAGAGCCTCGAGCACCCAGCGTTTTATCAAATGACTCCTTCGTAAAGCTAATACTTAATGCTACTTATGTAAAAACCTTAACTTTTTTTATGACCGCTTTTCTTCAAAGCGGCGGGACGCTGTCATCAACCCAGCTCGAGTATAATTTTGAATACTTTCTTATAGGAAGGAGACAGGCAGTCTCCACCCAGCCACTGTAGCTAAAAATCCATAGCTATTACTAGATAAATATATACTTATAGCTGTTGTATCAATTAATTACAGAACAAAATTGGTGTGCTTTATCCAAAACTGTTTTACATCAATTTCAACCTATCCTGTTTCGGCTTTTGTATGTAATAAATGTCAGATATATTTTTAGACGTTAGATGGATAATTCAAGACATCAGTGGTCTGCGAAGCAATTTGATGGGTAGAGCACACATTTGCGGTTATTTTATGGCATTCGCATTACGATAATGCCTTAACATCAGCAAATAAATAAATTGTAGTCGTATATTTTTATAGCCTACAGGTCTCGTAAAGCCACGTCACGTTTTGTTAAGCTTTTATTTAACTTGCCGTGTTAGTATGCACTCAAATCTTGCAACTAAATATACCAGTTCAATATGGCAAGGCCAACAGTTGTGTTTTTCAATTTTTCCAATTATATTTTTTCAGATTTGTCTAAATTTAGATTGGGGGCGTTGTTTTTCTTCGCAAATCATTAAAATTTTCGAAACTAAATCTAGGGCGAATTTACTTGTTCGCGAAAGCAAGACACTTCTTAGTAGGTACACTGTATTTAGGTATTAGGTAATACACCTGCAATGACAACCTTCACAACTGCCGCCTGTTGTGCCAGATCCTTTTTACCACGCACATGCAAACTGTGGAATCAACTCCCTTAGGCGGTGTTCCCATTAGATTACATGGGGTTGTTCAAGGGTCGGACCAACAAATTCCTGAAAGGCCGGCAACGCATTGGTGGATCCTCTGGTACTGCAAATGTTCATGGGCGGCGGTAATCACCTAACTTCAGGTGACCCGCCTGCTCGTTTGCTCGCCATTTTTATATTTTAAAAAAACTAGAAGTAAAACTTACTATACTAAACTTAGTATTACTTCGAGACTTCACATTGTATGAAAATAAAATGTATTGAAGTGTGAAATAAGTAACTTTATTCATATTAGCGTTGTAAAATTAGTTGGTAAGTAATCAGGTCAGGTTTTTGATATGTTCAATATGATGGTTTTTGATCCCGGAATGGTCATTGTAATGTAATATTTAAAATATATGTTTGTTTTAAAATAAAAAATATATATTACATATTCTGTGTTTGGTCTAGTATTTTCTAATCTAGAAGACCCAGAAGTTAATCAACGTATCAACTCTGAAGGATAGTGCCGATGCACGAACAACATATTTTATTGACAGAAAGCATAGGCAGTACCTAAAGGGTAAACTATTTATAAATAATCGATCATGAAAATTGCATCGGGTTCTCGGAATATTCGAGTACAATGGATGCCTTACTCGATTCGTGTCATGGATATACACGGTGGGGGAGTTTAATGGAAAATAGTGCAAAGCTTTCGCGTTTCAACTTCCTATACAACGCGATTTACTGCCATGCGGTCACTGGATTATACAATTTACTTTTGAATTTATATTGAACTAGATGATGCCCGCGACTTCGTTCGCGTGGAATTCGGTTTTTAAAAATCCCGTGGGAACTCTTTGATTTTCCGGGATAAAAAGTAGCCTATGGCACTCTACAGGTCATTTTTATTTTTTTATTTTTTAGTATTCTATATTAGTACTATTGTAATATACTAGCAAGTAAGCAATTTACAGTATATTGAACTATGAATCGTTAGTTGAAAGCATTATAACTATAGGCATGCAAAAAATCACGTCAATCCGTTGCTCTGTTACGACGTGATTGAAGGACCAACCTATAAACCAACAAACCGTGTGATGGGTAGTGATTACTAGATGATGCTCGCGACTTCGTCCGTGTGTCTTTTGATTTTTTAGGATTCCGTACCTCAAAAGGAAAAACGGAACCCTTATAGGATCACTTTGTTGTCTGTCTGTCTGTCGGTCTGTCGGTCTGTCAAGAAACCTACAGGGTACTTCCCGTTGACCTATTATCATGAAATTTGGTAGGAAGGTAGGTCTTATAGCTGACATTTTGGGAAAAATCTGAAAACCGTGAAAAAAAATTAAATTGTGGTCATGAACTACTAATTAGTATTTTCAATTTATTTTCGAAGTAATTACTATATCAAGTGGGGTATCATATGAAAGGTCTTCTTCACCTGTGCATTCTAAAACAGATTTATTTTTATACATCATAGTTTTTGAATTATCGTGCAAAATGTCGAAAAAATACGACTGTAGTACGGAACCCTCAATGCGCGAACCTGACTCGCACTTAGCCGGTTTTTTAATGCAGAGGGTTCTTTGATTTTCCGGGATAAAGTGTACCCACGAAATTTAAAAACCTTAAACGACGTGAACGAAGTCGCGGGTATCATCTATTTGGTACAGAGATAGCTTGCATCCCTAGGACGAACATAGGCTACTTTTTATACCGGAAAATACTCATGGAATTTTAAAAAACCTAAATCCACAAGAACCAAATCCGTTACATATAATCGGAGCGATAAGTGGAAATTGTCACAAATAGATATAGCCTAGTCATAGTCAAGTCAGTGCCGTGGCCCCGTGGGGCGCCAGTGGCACCGGTCAGATATTAATTTCCGCCACTCAACGTTCGCCCTCGCGCAATCACACGTCAGCAAATACAGACGGACCCTGGGGTATAACTACCGGTCAGAGTACTGGCAGAGTGAGCTCAGTGAGTGCAGAGTGGGGAAACTCGGTTTGATCCTGAATGGACGATAAAATAAAAAATAAAAATCTTTTTTATTCGAATAAACTTTTACAAGTACTTTCGAATAGTCGGATGCATCTACCACTGGTTCGGAATGCCTTTCAATATGTCAAATATGTCAAATAATAGGCTATGGTGACGTAAAATCAAAGAAAAATAGGTTTACTTTTGGGCTATCGGCGTCATATGTACTACCATTCGACGCCTGCAAGTGACGTCGAAGCCTCGACGTTTTGTTAGAAGCTCCCCAACTGTCGCGAACTATGCTATTGTTCGAAAGACATACATTTGCAGCAAGGAAATATATTGCAAAGTGTACTAGCGATAAAACGCCGCGGGTCACGGGTGTCACCAAATGGCAGGTACGAGTATTAATTTCCGGTACATTATCACCCTCCAAGACACGTCAGCAAATATAGATGTAGTAAATAAGTACCTGTATATTAAAAGGTTTGTCATATTATATAGAACGCGTACATGGAGACTAGGCATCAATAACGGTGCTATAGTAACGTCATATATTATTATTTTTTAAAATAAAAAAAGCAAGCAAACGAGCAGGATTCGTTGGAAGGATCTGGAAGCTCACCGCACTGATATTCCACGAAAACGATATGTGATTAAAAGAAAGGGTTACAACCGTCTCCTTTCGTCAAAATCCGTTAAACGAACGGGCCGTGGAAAGCTGGCAAACAGACAGACATACACACTTTGCATTTATAATAATAGTAGGTATGGATTACATTCTGAGGCAGCACAAAAGTCAGTTCACCACTTTATTGAGACTTAAGTACTTGAACTTAAATTATTTTAGTTATTTCGTATTTGATATAATAAATTGAATAACTACACGGTCGGTCGCAAGTTCAATTTGTTGAATGAAATAAACAACTCAACTAATAGGTTGACTATTTCAATTTTCTAGTTAGGTGGGTATAGGTATGCTTTGTAAATACGGCTATTGTATTACACGTTCGTACATGTATTTGTTAATTGTACAGGTCACAGTCTATTACATAATACCAGTGCCTCAAGGTTGCGTGGCAATGTAATATTAACACATAATAAATAATTCACTTAACTGTTATAGGCAAGGGCTGTGTGAAGGTACCTTTACCCTACGATACTTGTGCACGTACGGTCTACTTCAAACGGTACTTCATGTCGAATAAAGTTGAAGTTGAAATAAGAAGAATGAAGATTTATAATAACTTATTTGCTTTTACTTATTGCTTGAACGTGCAAATCAATACTAATATTATAAAGAGGTAATGTTTGTAAGTTTGTTTGAGTGACATAGACTATATTTTATTATCAGAAAAGTTATAGATCCCTATGAAATTGCAATAAGGTACCCATGCGAAGCTGGGGCGGATCGATAGTAAGTAAAAATTCATATTGTTTTACATTTTCCAATAAGGAAAATGCTACAAGGGCACTCTGAAAAAGCGGTGATAGCACAGTGGTTAAGACGTCGAGCTCAGTGACGGACGGGATTCGATTCCGGGCACGCACCTCTAACTTTTCGGAGTTTAATAATTCACAAGTACTAATTTTGTAAGAGGAAAGATTCGTTTGTTCCTCAATCGATAAACCATGGAACTACTGAACCAATTTTGATAATCTGTTCACCATTAGAAAGCTACTTTATTCAAAAGTATAATACGTAAAATTTAACTTTTCACGAGCTATTTTACATACCGTCTTATTTAAAAGGTGAACATAGAGTTAAAATGGCGCGTGAGAAGACATTTTGTACGGACTATAACATCACTACCCATATTATAAATGCGATTGTTTGTTGGTCTGTGGGTTTGTTGGTTTGTCCTTTAGTCATGTCGCAACGGATCGACGTGATTTTTTGCATGGGTATAGTTGAAGACCTCAAGAGTGACATAGGCTAGTTTTCATCCCGGAAAATCAAAGTACTCCCCCGGGATTTTTAAAAAACCTAATTCCACGAAACGAAGTCACGGCTAAAGTCTAGTTAGAAACATAACATACACAAAGCGTGTACAGAATACCGGTTTAACATTAACAATAAGATCCTCTTAGAGGTTTAATGGCACACTTGACCTTCTATAATGACCCCTCCTATCACGCTCCCCTCGTCTTACTCCGAGGCTGTTGCCGTTATCAGTGACAGCTAAATGCGGCGCGAAAAGCGACAAAAGACAAAATTTTCATGAACTTTATTTTAACACTAGCGACCTGGCTTCGCACGGGTACACTTACAATTTTTGTAGGGATCTATAATTTTTTTTCAAAATAGAATATAGTGGGCTATAAGTAGGCTCTGAGTGACGTGTAGGTGTCTCTCAGAAATAATGTAGCTTTCTACTGGTAAAATAACTTTCAAAAACGGTTCAGTAGTTTCAGAGATTACTTCTTAAAACAAACTTACAAACTTTACCATTTTATAATATTGGTACAGAAGTATAGATTAGTATAGATAACAAAGGTACAACTTTCTTCTAAACAAACCGACATAAAGTAGGAATTTTGTTTAACATTTACATCATCAAAATTCTGTAGGTACACTACCAATCTGGATAGTTTCAACTTTAAATAAAATAGGGCTCACAGTTGAACGCATATCGGTTCGCGAGCGCAGTGTGTCCTGCTATTGTGAGTGTTTTTCATTTCAGAAGGCCTACGCTGGAATTTTAAACAAAAGAGTTTTCTCATTTTCTCACCAGTAGTCTCTCAGTGACTCTATTGTGTCGAATATATTTTTATTACCAGCAGATGTGTACCACTGCGTCAGTGTAACTGTAGATAACTAGAAAACTAATAGACTAAACAGTACTACTACTACTATATACTAACATAGTTTTTTAAGCATTATATGTGTACTAACAAAATATGGGTCTTTGTTGCCTTATTAAATAAAGAATTAAATTAAATTAAATTAAAAGCCAGCGCGAGCCAGACCTTTATTTTATAAAAGCTGAAAGTTTCTCTGCTTGTTTTCCCCAACACTGGGAGAAGCGTCACCCCGTACCCCGATTGTCATGTCTACCTGACGCGTATTGTACATATATCGTAAAGGTACACCTTTTGTCAAGATCGGGTCAGCAGTTGAACCGTGAAAAGGCGACAGATAGAAAGACATAGTACTTTAGCATTTATAATATATAGTAGGAACGATGGAGTCATGATAGAAGATGCAAGCTACCATCTCTGTGCTAAATTGCGTTAAGATTATTACTATGATATATTATTACTGTTTTTTATCCAAGCACTGCGTGCTACTGTTTGTTGATCCGAATAAAAAAAAAAAAGATTGGTTCAGCGGTGGAGAAGTGATAAAAGGACTGATAGACATTAAGGATAGTTAGGTCAACAGTGATAAAACATTACTACCATGCTGAACATTACTTCTATATTGAATTGAATTGAACTGTTAAGTTATAAAACACTGGTACAACCATTGAATTATTATGTACGGTACAACACACTGAATATTTTCAGGCATTATTCAATGAGAAGACTCAACGAGATTTGTATAGAAGATTAATTAGGTGTTTTAAAGTGACGTTAAAGATTAATTAGATGTTTTATAGTGACGTTAATGTTTTCGTGAAAGTCGTTTCAATGCGGTGAGATAAGATTGTTTTAAAAACCATCACTCAAAGAGCTTTTTAAAGAACGCTATGAAACTTATAGTTACACTAGCTTATGCTCGCGACTTCGTCCGCGTGGACTACAAAATTTCAAACCCCTATTTAACCCCCTTAGGAGTTGAATTTTCAAAAATCCTTTCTTAGCGGATGCCTACGTCATAATAGCTATCTGCATGCCAAATTTCAGGCCGATCCGTCCAGTAGTTTGAGCTTGTTTGATAGATCAGTCAGTCAGTCAGTCAGTCAGTCAGTCAGTCAGTCAGTCAATCAGTCAGTCACCTTCTCCTTTTATATATATATAGACTAGCTTATGCCCGCGACTTCTTACACCTTTTTTACCTGTTATCTCCCAAAGCCACCATGATCCAAACTTCATAGTCGCTGATCGTTCTTCCCTGTGTTGGGGACAATACGCAGATAAACTTTCAGCTTTTATAAAATAACGAAGGTCTGGCCCTCACGGGCTCTCTCTCCATTATTTAAAGGTAAATTTTGTAGTGAAATGTTTAAGTTGATACGTACTTTTTGACCTTAAGTTTTGATTGGTTCTCCTATAAACAACAAAGTCGTAGCAACACTTTTTGTCAAACTATGACCTATGAGTTACAAGGACTATACTACTCTACGTAGAGTGAGTGATATAACTATGAACTGTTTATGTATCTAGTGACGACGTATCTTTTCACAAAGGAAGGTGGCATACTTCATCTTAGAAATATATCATCAGTCAAGTAAATCTCCTACTTTCCAATCAAGCGGTTCTAGAAATATCTAGCGCAGTCTAATATTTTCAATCGCCTAAAAATGATTGTAATATCATAAACCGTTCATTCAAGTTCAAGATTAATGTAAACCTGCCTTCATTTGAAAATCTTAGACGCGGCGCTAACTTATTAATATCGTGTTATTTACTGTTCAATTAATACTAGCATAGACGATAAAATAATCTCAAGCATTATTTTACAGGAACTTATTGCCTATCTCTAGGTAGGTAGAGAGATACCTATAACAAAGTTTCCGTTCCCAATCCAATTATATCCGAAACTAAGTTCCACTAGAAAATCCAGTTTCTCTCCGGTGTAGATAATTTTGTTTGATGTCGGAGGGATTTCGCCCACGGCCGCCGGGTAAATAGTAAATACACCAATCAATAGCACGATACGTTAGTGGCTATTAGGATTTAGGACATCTAACAAGTACGCATGCACCGAATTGGGGGCTTTCCCGGGCATTAGGTATTACGTTAGCCGCTCGATTTTATGGGGAAAATATTTTAATTTAATAACCTATTTATGTATTTGTGTCTTGTTCATCACTGTGTGTATCTGTTTGAAAGCGCTATCTCAAAAAGTGCTAAACTTTTTTTATCTATTTGGGTAGATATCAGTAAGCAGATTGACTTAATCCTGGAGAAGCCAATACCTTGACTAACTAATTAGTCACTATAGACACAGATTAGCACAGAGTTGTGATTAAAAAGAACGGAAAAGCCAGGCATCAAGCTTTTTGAAACTGCTCTTAGCTCTGTTAACTAACACCATTAAATAAAGCTTTAATAAAAGTAATGGGCATTTTTTTCATAATGTTACAGAGTATAGCGCATACAGTTTGAAAACTCACTCGCCATTTTTGCTCTATGTGTCAGTGTTATGTCAAAAGTACGATTTTAGTCCCCTAAAATCTAACCGTACTTTTGATACAACAGTTGACACATAAAGCAAAAATGGCGAGTGAGTTCTGAAAATTTATGCATTATACACACAAGTGTTTATAATGCGCTTATAATATGGGTGATGACTGTCCTCATGACGTCAACCTTTTACACTGTTTTTAGTGAATACTTTAATTAAAGCCTAGTACTTTCGAGTTTTAATGATGCTCCGCAAAGCCGGTGCACTTCGGAGTAAATAGACACGGCAGTAGGTCAGACTACACTCGCGAGATAAACTGTGCGAAATGTCCCACTATCCTACAAAAATATACTGAAAAGAAATGTGACATGTCAGCGATCTTGAACCCAGTGGGACTAACGCCCGTTTTTCCTCTGTGCTAACACGGAAGTTATGATTATCACATTGCTATTATCGCTATTGTTGTAATTTAATACATATTTACCAAATCGTGGTAAATAATAGTATAATTACTATTTTAATATCAATACCTACAACAATATATCGACAACTCTTCCCATTTTTTATTTTTTTAATAGACTAGCGCTTGGCTGCAATCAGACCTGGGTGGCAACTGGCAAGTGATGATGCAGCCTAAGATGGAGCGCGCTTGCCTAGAAGATACCTATTCACTCTTGTCTTGAAGGTACCCATATCATAATTCGGTGGGAAAACTGATGCTGGAAGGGTGTTCAAAATCTTGGCGAATCGAATTAGAAATGAAGAGGCTTCGTACGTATCCGGGGAATTTCGACTACTATTCATACAAATAAACTATTTAATTTCATTTTATTTGAAGGAAAAAACTTGTTTCCTTCAGCTAGTGTTTGTATTTATGCCTGCCAATGTACTCGTAGGCGAAGTCTCGCTAGTGTGGCTGTTTTCAAATTTTTGTTCCAAACTCTAGTTGACTGTCTTGAACTGTGACACTACCGAGTACGAATTGGTATTGGTATATAACCAAAAATTTGAGATAGGGCCACATGCCCTCAGTTCACAGTCGATAATCAAGATCAACTGATTATTTTATGATGCAATTCGTCCACGTGGCCTACACAAATTTCAAACCCCTATTATACCCCCTTGGGTTGAATTTTCAAAAATCATTTCTTAGCGGATGTCTACGTCATCTGCATGTCAAATTTCAGCCCGATCAATCCAGAAGTTTGAGCTGTGCAGTGTGCGTTGCGTAGTCAGTCACTTTTTCCTTTTAAAATAAATAGAGTTTAAAACGATAATATAATTTGATTTTTTGCTCCCGCCGCGGCCAAATTGTTTTATTGGTATCTTTTTCTCGGCGCATCTACATATTATAGTGAATTATTATTATTAATCTATCCTTTTCACATTTTTGTTAAAAATCATTTTCGTTATGGCCCCTTAATCCGCTACTGCAGGAAAAGAAGAGTCATTAAATGTCAAAAGGTGACTGAGGAGAACAAAAAGATTATGAGCACCGATAAATTTAACAAGGTAGCGTATGCACGGTTCTGATCCGTCCACTAGTTTGAGTTGTGCGTTGATAGATCAGTCAATCAATCAGTCAGTCAGTCAGCTTTTCCTTTTATAAACTTAGATACTTAACATCATAAACAGACAATTTGATATTAGACACAAGGCAGCGAGTAGCCATTCCTATCGTGGGAAAAGTCTGCTGATATGTAAGTTAACTTACTGTATCTCTTATCACATTGGTAAGTTCCTACTTTAGGCGGCTTACTACAGTCATTCATCATCATGATCAACCTACCACCAACCCACTACTGAACACGAGTCTCCTCTCAGAACGAGAAGGGTTTGGCGATAGTCTATCACGCTGGACAAATGCGGATTGGCAGACTGTGAGAAAAAGCAGTCTCATATATCTTACAACACTTGACATGAAAAAAGAGTAGCTCTTATGTAAGGCGTTAGTAGCAGAGACAAGGCAACGGGGTAGTCAGTCCGACCGCGTGAAAACTCGCCTGATATGAAAATTCGTCGTCGGGCGGTATTTGGGCGTAGAGTGGGCGGCGCGTGGTTCGGGGAGGGGGCACGAAGGCTCTATTTGGGTCACCCGGGGCTCCCCACGATCAATACGCGAGAGCCGGCGCGCGCCGCTTACCCTCTTACTAGCGCCGCCTTGCCATATACCTAACGGTCTAAAAGGTCTCTCGCACTGGTCCATCGACATTAATTATTATATTAATAGTTCTTATAAGCAGTATTGGCAATAATGACGTAATTTCGGCACGCTCGTAAACGCGCGACATGGCGACACGCACCTAAAGCCAATCACGCACGAGCGAAAACTCGCTTATAAATCGTTTATACGTGCGGCCAAGTCGTATAACTCAAAATGGCTTGAGTGAACATATTGCTTGTATAATCCATACTGAAAGTCCCTCTGTCTACTAGCTTTTCACGGCCCATCCGTACTTATAGCCGATTTTGACGAAATTTTGTACAGAAATAGCTTGCATAGCGGAAATGGACATAAGCTGTAATTGATCCCAGAAAGTCAAAGAATACTCGATTAAAAAAAACCCTAAATCCACATGGAAATTTTTTTGGGCATTATCTTCTTGATACAGAGATAATTTTCATCCTGGTGACGGACATAGACTACTTTTTTCCCGGAAATCAAAGAGTTCCTACTAGATAAGCTACTCTAATTCCTGTCAGGAAAAGCTTTAAAATTGGTGGCGATAACAATTTATCGTAAACGGTCGAAGTAATACAGGGAATGTCTGCGAAGTCCCAAAGAAGAAGCAAGAAGAAGAACGTCATACAGGCGCACGCGTAAGGAACTGAATGAAAACTAATAGAGAACACGCACAAAAGACGGAAATGTCAAATTGTGGAAACCAGCCCAGGGAGAAGAAATAAAGAAGGAACTGAATTAAGCACGTTAACCTGTAGCGAGTGATACCAACTATGTGACGCGGCTGCCACGTGTTTCTTAGGTTGAAGGACTTCATAGTTTCTTGTATTATACTCTGATCAGGGAGACGAGCTAGTAGGGAAGTAAAAAACCACACACGGTCGCAGATAACGGATAAAGGGCGTGTTCATATAACAATAGGTAACTATGGTACTAATGAATTAAAGGAAAGTGTATTGAACCTATAATAATTTTTGAATTTGTTTTAAGTAGATATATTGCACGCCAGAAATGGGCAAACTGTGAGCCGTCAATTAACAACAAGACCTTGTATTATATCCCCGCCAAGCAATGGATACATGAATTTCAACCGTATGTCAAAGTTCGGTAAGGCCGAGTTTAAGTTGTTATCAAAAAAGACGCTGCGACTCGGTCTAACTCCATTCCGTAGGTACAGTAAGTACCCGGCAGGAAATATTGTACACCGAACTTTAGAATGAGATTTCGGTTTCGTAGAACGTTGTCTCTGTCGTTGAGACCGACAAAACGTCACATAGATATGAATGACAGAGACAACGCTCTACAAAGCCGAAATCTCATTCTAAAGGTCGATGTATATATAATATTTCTTGCCGGCTCTGGTATATCCGGCTAAGTCTCCAGAGTCTATAAATGGTATATAAGTAGCTTATCGTTTAATACCGATACCGATCACAGCCAAGTACCTCCTGGCTTTTAGGATCGATATGAAAGTTGATGGCTGGATGACCCGCCCTGACGTTCAAGTAAGATTAAAGACCCCGTCCAGCTTATGTCAAGACGGTGTCTTCCGTACATAATAGCGGTATTATAAAGCACTGTTCAAAAGAATTCATTATTATAAAATCTCGAAGCAAGAACATCCATATCCATACCAATATTATAAATGCGAAAGTGTGTCTGTCTGTCTGTTTGTCTGGTAGTTTTTCACGGTCCATCCATCCAGCTATAACTAGCATCCCGGCGAAACTCAGTCTCAGAAACTCAGTTTTCCAACGGCATTTTTAAAATCCCTAAGTCCACGCCGGACAAACTTGCGGGCATGATGCCTTTGGTACAAAGATAACGTGCATCCCGGAGAGAGATATCGGTTACTTTTTATCCCGGAAAAACAAAGAGTTCCCATGGGATTCAAAAAAGTCGACAGTCGACACTTACGCGGACGAAGTATCGGGCATAACTGGTGGTGAAATAAAAAAGAAAACAATTTACGAGTCTCGGAATGAAAACTTGTAAATTGAAAATTTTACCGATCTGAACTTTGTGAGCCTGAATAGAAACGCGAACTAAATAGAAAAGTTTTCCAATACCTAGATTAAAAAAATATTGATTTCTCAATTTATAAGGTAAACTAGATGATGCTAGCGCTACGCGACTTCGTCAGCGTGGATTTCTATTTTGTTTAAATCTCGTGGGAACTCTTTGTACGGGATCAAAAGTAACCTATGTCCGGCCCCGGCATGTAAGCTAACTCTGTACCAAATTTCATCAAAACCGGTTAAACAGTTGGGCCGTGAAAAGCTAGCAGGCAGACAGACACACTTTTGCAATTATAATATTAGTATGGAAGTATGGAGAGTTAGTTTTTTAATTACACTTTTACATATTAATAAAGGCGAAAGTTTGAAACTCTTTGGGGAAAAAACCCCTCCTTTGGGCTTCGCCGCAGGTGGGTGAAAAGTAGTCTTAGATGTCACTCTCCAGACCCTTGGCTATAATGATGCGAAAAATAACGATCCGTGTAACTAATTGAAGAACAAAAGTGTGATAAATGGTATGCCATTCCGCAGGCACCATTTGTTTTCCGGGATAAAAACTAGCCTATGTCGATCTCCAGGGCTTTAACTAAATCCACGCTAAAAATCACTTCGATCCGTTTCCCCATGGTTTCCCCGGTGTGACGTGATTGAAGGACAAACAAACAACACACAATTTTGGATTCAGCTGTGAGAACAAGGTAAAGAAATAAAATCTCCAAATTTTTAGCAATAATTCTCATCTCTAATTCACAGTCATAATCGATATCATGATATCGAAATATAAAAGTTCTAGGCGAATATCGAATAAAATATTCGGTTATTCACATTCGGTAGACTTGATATTCGGAGCAAGAGAGGCATAATAAATCAGAGCTGCTTAAAACTCAAGCGGCTCATATTTAAAGCGATGAAAGCTGGAAGCTCAGAAACTTAAAACTTAAGTTCAAAGGAAAATCGTTTATAATAGTGTGGGCTCATTATTGAATAATGGGCCAAATTAAGTTGATTTACGGCCCGTTCCTATATTCAACTTATCTGTAATCTATCGATAGCATACCTATATAATCTGCGACAGGTTGAGATGGCAATCAGGATATGAGGCAGGGGGACGCCCCGCACACCCGCACGTCATCCGCGCTCGTCCGAATTGGGTTGGCGCGGGGGCTGGGCGGGGCGTTCCCTCCCCGATTGCCATCTCGACCTGTCGCTTACTACTTGGCTTGGTTGGCATTTTTTTTAATAATTTAGCGTCGACTATAAGCGAACGCCGCGGCTGTTTCCGTGTGAATGTCGAAAAATTGGACTTTATTTCTTGTCTATATTTTAAAGGGAACCCCTGTGCGAAATTTCAGCTTTCTAGGTCCAAGTATTTGGGCTAAAATTGATGAAAATCAGTCAGTGAGTGAGTCAGCGATAATAACGCGGTGGGTTGAGTGCCTCTCAGATTCTCTCTCAAAGGCACGCCCCGACTGAAAACCGGGGCCGATCTTACAAGATACGAAGAAAAAAAAAAGACCAAAATTATAAACTGCAAAGTCAGCCATCCATTTACCTACTAGGTTCAACTTTGCTTGACGAGCGCAATTGAGTAAAATGCAAGAGATGAAATAGTACGCGAGAGGTCGAAATGACAATCGGGGAGGGAACGACCCACAAACCCGCACAGCCCCCGCGCTAACCCGGTGCGGGTGATGTGCGTGAAGTGATTTTAAAAAAGTTCGCTAGGTAGGCCTTCTCCGATCTGTTACTAGGTGCAAGTGTTTTTGGCTGGGCGTTGATGAAAATCAGTCAGTGAGTGAGTCAGCGATAATAACGAATTGGGTTGAGTGCCTCTCAGATTCTCCCTCAGAGATACGCCCCAACTAAAAACTGGGACCGATGTTAAGGACCAAGATAGGAAGAAAAAAAAAAAAACCGGCCAAGTGCGAGTCAGGCTCGCGCAATGAGGGTTCCGTACTACAGTCGTATTTTTTCGACATTTTGCACGATAATTCAAAAACTATGCTGCATAAAAATAAATAAAAATCTGTTTTAGAATGTACAGCTGAAGACCTTTCATATGATATAGTGACTTACTTCGAAAGGTGAAAATACTAATTATTAGTTCATGACAACAATTTAATTTTTTTTGTGTGATTCACGGTTTTCAGATTTTTCCCCAAAAGTCAGCTATAAGATCTACCTACCTGCCAAATTTCATGATTCTAGGTCAACGGGAAGTACCCTGTAGGTTTCTTGACACACAAGACAGACAGACAGACAGACAGACAGACAGACAGACAGACAGACATACAGACAGACAGACAGACAGACAGACAGACAGACAGACAGACAGGCAGACAGACAGGCAGACAGACAGACAGACAGACAGACAGACAGACAGACAGACAGACAGACAGACAACAAAGTGATCCTATAAGGGTTCCGTTTTTCCTTTTGAGGTACGGAACCCTAAAAACCAAATTATAAACTGCAAAGTCACCCATCCATTTACTAACTATTCAACATTGCTTGGCGAACGCAATTGAGTCAAATGCAAGAGATGCAATAAGAGAAAAATACAAGTGATTAAAAAAAAAGTTTGGTAGCTACGCCTCCCTCACTCAGGAGTCTGGGCCCACCCCGCAAGCGATTCGGACCGAACAAGAATACTCTAGTGGAGAGTCGAAAGCTATTTCAGTGCCAAGAGCTAGATTAAGGTTAAGACAAAGCCAGTTTAAAGGTAGGAACAGATCTAGCGGAAAATCGAACAGATAAACGCTTAGGCTAAGGCCACATACCACACAAGAGCCAAACTACAGTGGAAACTCGATTAACCGGATTAGGTGTCTAATGAATCACCGCGCGAGTCGCGTAGCGAACGAACGTGTTGGTCAATTTTTGTTAGTCGCTTAGTGATTCAATGGAAGAAGTTTTAATTTCTGCTGTTTTCATCAACAGACGGCGCTAAAGTGAATTATGTGTCACCAAACTAGGAGTCTTGTAGGTATGTGACCATTGTGTACATGTGTTGTGCATTGTGTCTTGTACACAAGGATAGCTCCTAAATTTTTCTCTAAGCTTGACACATATAATGAGGCCTTAGCCTTAAAGTCGTAAGGAAATGTACATAAAAAATTTTTACAAAAAAAATAAAAACCGACTTCGTTACATAAACACTAAAAATTGAAAAATAATTTAATTTATTACCGAATACATTATGTATACAAGAGTTAATATAGTTCCATAATAATACTTTTTGGTGCCGGTGCCAATTAGCTTTAGCTGCGCGAATCGTCTAGACTTCATATTTTTATGAGACTCCACAATGGCACCTCATTGGCACCGACCCCAAAAAATATTATTATGGAACTATATTAACTCTTGTATACATAATGTATTCGGTAATAAATTAAATTATTTTTCAATTTTTAGTGTTTATGTAACGAAGTCGGTTTTTATTTTTTTTGTAAAATTTTTTTATTTCACAATTTTTAGTGGCCCCATGGAATTATGCTATGACTGGTTAAAAATCTACTGTTTACTAAGCTATTACACTGATCGCGAGCAATTTACTCTTATCCGTTGAGGAGTTCCAGTATCTATCTTCGAAGATGTTCATCAGATCTTCACCAAATTGAAATGGGACCAACTTTGAGGTATACCCTTTCAAACAAAAAAAGAATTTTCAAAATCGGTCCAGGCGTTTTTGAGTAATCGGGGAACATACATAAAAAAAAAAAAAAATAAAAAAAAAAAAAAAAAAGATTCCGACGAATTGAGAACCTCCTCTTTTTTTTGAAGTCGGTTAAAAAGAGCTGTCCGCGGTACTATCTGGTTGATGCGACATTTCGGTTACTCTAGTACAACTGTCACTAAAATACGGAAGACGACCACTCTCGGGCATGCCACCGGCACCGGTTAGGTACGCCAAAGTAAATTAAACTGATATGAGTTCTTATAAAAAAAAAGACGTCTCGCCTCGACTCGGCCAGTATGCCTTGCGCCTAAGAGTTTCCACGGTAGAAATACAAAAGAACGGGTAAAGTAAAGATATTAAAAGAATCAATGCTGCGGTATTATACCTGAAAATTGCTCGAATACCTGGCCCTCGTTGTTATTCCATTAACTTTCAAATAAAAAAAAATTGTGCGCAATTTAAATTAATTTACCTACATATTTAGTCTAATTTTAAATCTACTTACGGAAAAAAGCTTGAATATAATTTAAATGAAAATAAATACTTGAAGCTAGTAAAAGTCACTCAATGAGTTACCTAATTACAATAGTCGCCTTATCTTTCAAAGTCAAAGTCAAGGAAGGAGGTTTTTTGAAGGCGGTTCAAAAGAAGAAAACTCCAAGGGTTGACTCAAGTTGGCAACTGATGGTGCCATGGATGGAAGATGGGTGACAAAAATTTGACCCTTTTATTATTTCCATGCGGTCCTAGTTCATCATGATCAACCCATCACCGGCTCACTACAAAGCACGGGTCTCCTCTCAGAGTGAGAAAGGTTTTGGCCATAGTCTACCACGCTGGCCATATGCGGATTGGTAGACTTCACACACCTTTGAGAACATGAAGAACTCTCAGGGATGCAGGTTTCCTCACGATGTTTTCCTTCACCGTTAAAGCAAGTGATATTTAATTACTTAAAACGCACATATCTCCGAAAAGTTAGAGGTGCGTGCCCGGGATCGAACCCGCGACCTCCGATTAGAAGGCGGACGTCCTAACCACTAGGCTATCACACTAGGCGGTCCTAGTTATTGTCACTAAAAGCGGATATT
The DNA here is from genome assembly GCF_902806685.2 of Maniola hyperantus. Taxonomy (NCBI): domain Eukaryota; kingdom Metazoa; phylum Arthropoda; class Insecta; order Lepidoptera; family Nymphalidae; genus Maniola; species Maniola hyperantus. The sequence goes on from NC_048553.1 coordinate 10,014,900, forward strand.
TATATCAAGATCTTAGTCAAGTCGTAGGTGGAAGGAACTGGGAGCTCACCGGATTGTTAACCCAAGAAAATACCTACCGTTATATGATAAATGGAAAGGTGGACACGGCCCATAGCAATGAAGAAAACCTACGACGCAGAGAGTTAGAGATACTTGCACTAATCCTTACTGATATTATAAATAGCAAAATGTGTCTGTTTATCTGTATGTTACCTTTTTACGGCCCATCCGTTTAACTCATTTAGGCGCAGAGATAGCTTGCATCTCTACTTTTTATTCCAGAAAATCAAAGAGTTCCCACGGACTTTAGAAAACTTAAATCTACCTATGTGGATGAAGTCACGGAAATCATCTAGTCTAGTATAGGAAATATTTACACGTACCTATCTAATTAATTGAATTACTTTCACGGGCTCATTTTGTTGACTTTAGGAACTAACTTAAACATTTGCACAACCCGTATACTCTTAGAGCCAAAGCCTACCTACCTACGGGTCTCCTTTCTACTTTCAATATAAAATCGACGCTTTAATTAAAAAAGTTTATACAATTAATAATAACAAAAGAATAAAGCAAACAAATTCCTAAAAGGCCGGCAACGCATCGGCGGCTCCTCTAGTGCTGCAAATGTTCATGGGCGGCGGTAATCACTTAACATCAGGTGACCCGCCTGCTCGTTTGCTCGCTATATCTATTTAAAAAAAAAAACTGAGCCAAGGAAACCGACTGAAGAACACCTTTTGGAAAGTTACGATGAGGAAGGTTGAAGACCGGGTGAGATGGCGCTCACGAGGCAAGGAATATGTCCAAAAGTGGACGTCCACAAACTACAGGCTGACGGTGAATTAAAACCAAAACTATCCCAATTATGAAGCTGTCAAGTGAGACAATTAAGCAAAATTAATTAATCGCATTACAGTCAAAACCGCGGCGCGTGCGCGAACTGACTCCCTTGAAAAAAGGACCCCGGATGGGTTCGAAACTAGTCGGGCTAACGTCGACTAAACACGTACACGAGTACAGCCGGGACAGATATATATATATATTTATAATCGTATTACAATTTGCAGACATGAGTTAAAAGTTATGTTGTTTTGATTCACTTTAATCTGTGTGATGGTTTGGTTTGGGCTGTACATAGACAAAACCAGTTGACCGCGACGGTCAAGTAAGCAACTAATTATATTCGACTTATTTGCTTTTAATTGCTCAATTTCACTTCTGATAGTCGACCGCAGAACAGACTGAACCGATTTGACTCTTTGGAATGAAGATAACTTACACCCTGAATTGACACATATGCTACTTTTCACCCCGGAAAATAGAAGAGTCCTCGCGGAGTTAAAAACCTACAAAGCACGCGGACAAGCATTATCTAGTTAAAAAAAAACAACAAAAAAAAAACAGTTTTCTTTCGTGAAAAGTAATTTCAGAGAAAGGGTTAAATCCAAGGAAGAAGGCTTTGGCACAAATATTTTTAGGCACTAGGAAAAGCCAAATGTTTTTCACAAACATTTCTCACTAATTGTGTTCCGTTGACGTCTTGTTTTAATTGAAAAGGATCTTGGTCCTAAATATAGCAAAAATACGCGTACAAAGTCGTCAAAGTAGGTATATTATGTAGGTATGTGTATAAAGGTATACGAGTAAGATCGAAGGCATTTTAAGTAGAGACATGCTAACATTGCGCGTAGCATTCCTAATTTTTTGTTCCGAATCTTGCAAAACATTTTGAAAATTCAATATCGGTAATTATTTGTTATCGATTTCCGTAAAACAATATGTGAAATATACATATGCTATAAAAAATATGAAGTTTACAAAAGTTTTAATGATACAACATTACTCTATATACAATAGGTACGCATGAGACTTTTCCAGAATATTAAAAAGTTATTCCCGAAATAGTGAATCAGAAAGTAGATAACACAATGGTATTCCGAGAGCATTTGCATTATAACTGGATCGAGTTTGGCAAACTTTTCACATCAAGCCGTGCCCAATGGAAATTTTTCTCGAATAATATTTTAATGTGGTATCCTTGTGGCATTATTTAAGAGGAACAAAAGGAAACTTATGCATACACATTTTCTTTTAGCAACTTTCTGTTAATGAATGACTAGAAGTTTGTCCTGCCCACCTGATTTTTTTAAATATTTTGTTGTTAAATCAGTGAAAAGTTGAATAGAATTTGACAGAGACTGTCCGCGTTTGAATAAAAATGATTTAAAAAAAAGTAATAAAGGCCTCTAGACTCTAGAGCAAGAAGAGCAGAAAAGTAAAAGAAGGATAAAGTTCTTCAAGATACGCTTCGAAATAAAATTCAAAGAAATACTCTAGATCGATTCGAGCAAAGAAATAAGAAAATAGATTGGAATAATATAAAAGTGTCTCCGGTTCACGAGTCACACAACGGAAATGAAACTGGTAAGGCGGAGTGAATTAATAGAACTAAGATTATAAATACTATCTGTCCCGGCTTTACTCACGTGTGTAGTCGACGTTAGCCCGATTAGTTTAAACGCTAAAAGAACTAAGATTTTTTATGCAATACATTATGGCAGGAATCAAACGATGCAAATAAAAGTTTCAAAGGTTCATGATCAGTGATCACGTGCACCTCTGCGGTACCTAATGAGGACACAGTTATTAATTGCAGTATATCCGGTACATTTAAGGACCCATTTAGAACAATCATAATATTATTAACCGACTTCAAAAAAAGGAGGAGGTTCTCAATTCGTCGGAATCTTTTTTTTTTTTTTTTTTTTTTTTTTTTTTTTTTTTTTTTTTTTTTTTTTTTTTTTTTTTTTTTTTTTTTATGTATGTTCCCCGATAACTCGAAAACGCCTAGACCGATTTTGAAAATTATTTTTTTGTTTGAAAGGGTATACTTCAAAGTTGGTCCCATTTCAATTTGGTGAAGATCTGATGAATATCTTCGAAGATAGATACTGGAACTCCTCAACGGATAAGAGCAAATTGCTCGCGATCAGTGTAATAGCTTAGTAAACAGTAGACTTTTAACCAGTCATAGCATAATTCCATGGGGCCACTAAAAATTGTGAAATAAAAATTTTTTACAAAAAAAATAAAAACCGACTTCGTTACACAAACACTAAAAATTGAAAAATAATTTAATTTATTACCGAATATATTATGTATACAAGAGTTAATATAGTTCCATAATAATATTTTTTGGGGTCGGTGCCAATGAGGTGCCATTGTGGAGTCCCATAAAAATATGAAGTCTAGACGATTCGCGCAGCTAAAGCTAATTGGCACCGGAACCAAAAAGTATTATTATGGAACTATATTAACTCTTGTATACATAATATATTCGGTAATAAATTAAATTATTTTTCAATTTTTAGTGTTTGTGTAACGAAGTCGGTTTTTATTTTTTTTGTAAAAATTTTTTTTTATTATAACGTATAATATGATGTTATTCAAGATATGCGATTATAAGAAAGTTATACTTATACATAAGAGATTTGAGAGAGAGAATGATTGTTAAACCTCTAACTATTCTGCTGAAGGTAGAATCCAAAGATATGTTATGAAACACGTATTTTGATAAAAAAATGAAGACAAATTCGTACGCTTCGACACATAGACTGTGGATACTGGCCTGATACACCCCTTTGGGTAAAACGACTTCTGCACGTAAAACGAGCATGCTTCAAAATATGGCGGCCCGTTTTTGCAAAATCACAATACAAGATCATTTAATGTTTTGAACATTTCGCGAATTGAACATTCTATGTACTAAGCTTGCGCCGCGACGTTATAAGTCTATTAGTATAGAAGTCAGGTAGAATCCTAGGGTAGAATCATGCTAAGATGGCTAACCAGATTTTTTTGCAATCAATAGAGGCAGTAAAGACGCTACCTCAAGTCACGATGGACCACGAGAAAACACTGAACCATTTATCTTGTCGGCATTTATGTCGCTCAGAAGAACCATGTCTAAACCATATATTTAGTGGACGTATGTTTCTGAGCAGCCCCAATTTGCCTTAGGTCGAGGTGTTCGAGGTCTGAGGTTACTTAAATGGATACCAAACTAAATATGCTACGCTAGTTCAAACACCCACACTATTAATCGGATTTTACATATTACAACATTGGCGATGATTTAGGACTTCCGCTTAGTAATAGGAAGGCTAAATGATAGGCTCAGCGGACGTTTAGCTGAACTAAGTACCTAAATGTACTAGCTAACTAAATGTAATCTTATTAAACAATTAATGCCTTGATAGTTCAACAGCTAAAGGGCAGAGTGGCAAATTTGAAGTGTGTAATGCCAAAATGGCGACCTTGTTGGATTGATATGCTAAAATCTTTACCTCCGATGAAAGTACAGATATTAGCATTTCAAGCTACATAAATTGTGGATTAACTGGCTACAAACTCCATAGCTATTACCTTTGTAATTTCGTTTTACTCAGTAAAACCCATTAAATAACAATCAATCTCGTAACCAAATAAAAGCCACAGCTGAGATATTACATTCTAGAGTGGCTGATGCCGCTTTAAACCGCTTCAAAGGGGAAATTGTCGAGAGACACGGCAATTGTCCTATGCCTCGGTGCTCGATAAACCGATATTAGATTACAGAATCGCGGTCGACAGTGTGGGCGAATAAGAAAGAATCTTATCTTTATCGCAGTCATTCAGAGGTGCGAGTAGGTACAAAACTGCTTTTTAAAGACTTGCGATTCGATACAATCGAAAGCTCGTCAATCGTGATGTGATAGTGATGGATAGACGCTGAGTCATGCCGTTTCGAATAGAGTAAGTGAAAACATTATAGATAATTATTTATAAGCTTTTATTTAACTTTATCCCCATTTAAGAGCTAACGTCTGCCTTGTCAGGTATGTATGAGGACTGTGTAACTTAAAAATAGCATTTGTCTCATTTCATAGCAATGCTATGCAAATGTAGTATGAAAATCAAGCACAAAAGTGGATCTCACAGCTCATAAAAATATCCCGCTCTTTGCAAAATCATGCATTCCTGGCGGAGGGGAATTGCTTAGGAAATTCTTGGAATTTAAAAAGAAAGAATAGTCTGGATCAATCTAAATTTTATAAAAGCTACAAAGCAGTTATTAAAGTAGGTATGACCAACTCAGGAGCAAATAAATCAATGAGCTTCTAATTTAATTGAAAATTAATATTAGATAGAAGCCACGAAAATGAATCAATTCGTTCTGGACGATTAGTGGAATGCCTATAATTTCATGTTCTTGAATAGAAAAGTTTTTTTTTGTTCAAAGTAGCATATACCGCAACTCTTATTTATCTACGTGAATATAGCGTTTTTTTCATAACGGGTAATGAAAATCCTTTCCTAGAGAGGTTCTCATATTAATATTATAAATGCGAAAGTGTGTCTGTCTGTCTGTCTGCTAGCTTTTCACGCCTCAACTGTTCAACCGATTTTGACGAAATTTGGTACAGGGATAGCTTGCATCCCGGGGTAGGACATAGGCTACTTTTTATCCCGGAAAATTGAAGAGTTCCCGCAGGATTTTTAAAAACCTAAATCCGCGCGGACGAAGTCGCGGGCATCATCTAGTATAAAATAAGTTTCTTGATCCACCAGTTTAAAATGTGCGTTGTTTGTCAGTCAATCACGGCACTGCATGTTACTTACATGTATTGATAAATTTAGTGATTTCGAGTCGTCAAGTGAAATAGTCTTGTTTGCCCGAAGTTCACGGAAGCCAGTTTCATAATATGGTGTATTTAAAATGTGTATTGCAATTAAGTTCCCCGCCTTATCTGTGTATCAAATTTTGATGTACATATTTAGAATGTGAATTGAGTTTTAAGTTCTTCCGCCCTTTTGTATTATCTGTCTACCTCCGCTATCTTTACTTTACCGTCTATTTCAAAAAGTTAACTCAAGTGGAGCAAAAGGCGTACCACAGCTTGTTATTCCGATACAGTTTTATCTTGCTTACTCGTTTAACGAGGTCACAGTGAATAAACCTCGGAGGGATGTCGATTTCCGATATTAAGTTCACCGTAATAAGACAGGCACAGGGCTTGAATCTCGGGCAGATTTGCTTGATCTACTTTCAATATAACGCGTTTCATTTAATAAAAGCTTAACTTGCTTTATATGTATGTGTTACAAGTTATTATAGAAGTAGTAGAGTAGTAGTAGAGCAAGAAGCTGTTTATTTGAAGATTTAGCCTTTTAAATTCAAACTCAAATCTGGTTATTTTCTATCTGTTAAGAACTCTATACGTTGTATTCCTCATTATTGTGGGGCATTAAACACATAAAGGTTCTTGGGATGATAATGGGACATCAATTTAATCCTCCAAAATAAAGGTTACCTGTAAGAAATTGCTCTAGCAAATAGGCCGCCTTTATACCCTTTTATATAGTTTCATCTATTTATGTATCTAGTGTTGTATACCTCTACATACACGAGAAGAGTGGACATAATTTATTCGACCATGGCTCCCTTGAAAGCTATGTTGAAAGCACGCTGCGGGAAAAGGAACAATGAGGTAAAAAGGTAGAATTTGTTAATCTGATTCAGACCCGACTTTTTCCTTGTTAACTAAGCATGAAGCTTTTACGAGCTATGGAATTTTGCTGTTGTATCTACTGATAGGATAGGATATTTATTCGTAGACTAAATTTTGAGGGAACAGCGAAGAGCGAATTCATATGCCATGCTTCTGCTTATTTCTCCAACTTGACCTTTCAAAATTCAGGGCAGAAATTTTAGGTAAAGTAGCCGGCGGAAAATATTGTACATCGATCTTCGATGTAGAGCATTGTCCATGTCACTCATATCTATGCGACGTTTTGTCGGTCTCAAAGGCAGAGACACGCTATCTCATTCTAAAGGTCGATGTACAATATTTTCTGGCGGGCACTGTATTTCCTGTTTTGGTCACGTCTAGTTCGCGATTCGTTTTGATTTTACCTGACCAATGCCAAACCTGTTGTTTCATGTTGGTTCCAAGCAAAAATTCTTGAATCAACATGAAAATTTAATGCAGCCCAACGATCAACAAGCCACATGGCACATCACAAAAAGATGCAAGAGTACACGTTCAACTTAGTAGTGGCGTAAAATCAATACGATTTGTCGCCGTCCGACTAGTTTTATTGCCTTTAGCGCTACGAGTGTGCACTATGCACAATGCACATCCACTAAACGTTCTTTTGTCCCAGTCGGCCTCAATTCAAATCAAACTATCCAAGACACATGACATCCGCTCGCAAAGGGACGCGTGCATTTTTTTTTTATAAGACTAGCGCTTGACTGTAATCTTACCTGACGGCGAGTTGTGATTCAACCAAAGCTTAGAACACGCTTGTCTTGAAGATTCCTATTCACTCTTGATTTTGATGTACCTAAATCTCCAACCAACTATTCAAGACACATGACATCCGCTCGCATAGGGATTAGGGACGTATGCAATTTTTTTTTAATAGACGTCTATTGGTTGAAGATGACGACTCTTCTTGTTATTGTTGTTTTGGTTGTGCAGACTCTAAAGATGGCTTGCAGTTTAATTGTGACTAGATATTTTTAATGAATAGCGGGCAAACGAGCAGACATGTCATTTGATGCGTGCTGTCTGCTGTGATAGAACAAATCTGGAGGAACTAAATAAAATGCCCATCAAGCACTTTCTCTGAAATATGTATATCTTGAAGAATGTACAGACAAGCAACCTTGCAGTTTTTAAAACGTTTCGGATTCAGCGAACTATAAATCTTATCAGCCCATAATATATTATTCTAATAAACCTCCTTCGTCTTCACCTTCAGGCTGGATATGAAAAGCGTGTGAATCAACCACTCCGGGTTAGCAACGGCCGTGACGCAATGTTTATATTCGCTCATATTCTGTTTATTATATTATGTATAATAATTTCATTGACTGAAATGTTTTATGAAATGTTAGGTCATGCATGTAACAGTAATGTTAGAGTTTCATAATCTGTTCCTATACTCTGTCATCGGAAAGAAGTTAGAATGACAGAGAGAATGATCTCAGTGGGCGTTAACTATTTTGAGACACGAACCAATCACAAACATGTTTTCAAAAAACATTCAATACTCATTTCGAAAACGTTTTCAAAAAACATTCGAAATTCAATTCGAAGACATAGTTCGTTTGTGATTGGTTGGTGAATCAAAATGGTTAACGCCTACCGAGATTTTTCTCTGCCATTTGTATGGGATTACCTAACAGAGAGAGCGCTATAGTAACTTCTTTCCGTGGATGGAGTATATTAGTAATGAGTAAAGACTATGGACAAAATTAAAAGAATCGTAGCTATCTTATGCGCAATGGATCTGAGAAGCCCAGCCGCATTCGAAGAAAGTCCCAACCATTATGTGATTAATAGAACTTAGTAGGGGTCAGGCTCGGAACCTAGCAATAAAGTTTACGACACAGTGGGGAAAAGAGATTTACCAGCTGTAACATCTCATCAGAGTAAGACCTATTTCTTAAGTAACTTACAGCAAAATTTTATTTTAGCTAACATACTTATTTTTGTATTCTGTTGTACGAAACTTTGCAGAAAAGACACTTGACTTTTGAAAGGTTTTCCCATGACTACGATTTCATCGAAATCTGGTGGTAAGTAATAAAATGATAAAAGGCCGTAACGTAACACGGCGAAGCCTATCAACCTTCAGTGATATGACACCACGCAAATAAAACCCACCCTATGACATTCAAGTGCTGCGGTCAATGTGTAACGCTGATTGCTTCAATTTCTGTCAACTCCCGCAAACGAGGGAGGAATAACGTCACAATTGGGTATTTGCCTACAATTTTTTTATTACTTTATTATAAACTAGGATAAAAATCATGACGTAAACTGAAAAAACTAATTAAATCGATCAAATAACAAAAAGTTATAAGCATTTAAATATTTCTGATTAGACAGAGATAGCTATATAGAATTTTGACGTCACACCTTACTTATGCCATAGTAGATTCGTGCGGTTTCATACAAATTTTCGTTTTGCGAGAAAGGGATAGAAGACTTTCCCACTCCAAAATTAAAATGCCTGTAACTTTGTAAATCTTCGTTGGATTTTAATTTTTTTTTCAGCGTAAGTCATTATTTTATCCTAGTTAAAGTAATAATATTTATCTAATTCAAAAGTAGGAAAATACCCAATTACGTGTACGATCACAAAAATCACAGAGATAATATTGTATCGTAGGATATACGCATCACATCAAACTATCTATTAAGTTTAATAAAATTCTTGTTTCTGACACTAAACCAATTTTTTTGTTACTTTTGAAAGTAGTTTTGAAAGGTTTTTCCATGAATACAATTTCATCTAAATCTGGGTGATGTGTCGATCTGTCCAGTAGTTTCAGCTGTGCGTTTATAGATCAGGCAGTCAGTCAGTCAGCCACTTTTTCCTTTTATATATTTAGATTATCCGTGAAATCGATTTAGACAGGCATCCGGAAATAGGCTTCTATTTCTCACACTAGCTTTAGCCCGCGACTTCTTCCTCGTAACCACATAACCTATAGCACTCAGGGATAATGTATCTAGATATTTTTTGAAATAGTATGCGTAGTTTCGTAGATTAACCCTAACATTTCAACTTACAAACAATATCTCTTTATAATATTAGTGAAGAAATATATCTTAATGCCACGGAAAAACAGGAATGTTTAGAAAATAAATCCACGCAGACTAACCCCCGTATACATAATCATTACTATGAGGTCTCACAGTGCGCTTGAACGCACAGTGGGTGGTTCCACCAATCAGATTATTTTGTCGTGTCAATTTTCGATAATCTGTTTGGTAGAATCCACACTTTGTGTTCGAGCACACTGTGCGATTTCATAGTAATGATTGTGAATACGGGTGTAAGTCGCGAGCTAGCTAACAGCTAGTACTGATATAGGTACTAATATGTACCTACTACAATTTTATATGTAGAGAACAAAGAAGATTACAGTCATAAGTGGTCCTTATCCCTTAGGTACTCTGAGACCCAGGTATTCTAGAAAAGTACAATTGCCTACCACAGAAAAGGTATTTACTGGAAGTTGGAACGCGCAGTCGCAATGTGCGAAATTAACTGGGGTAAAGTTGAACGCTCCTCTTGAAATTGATTAAAGTACCTACCAGGGAGGGAGGGAGGGAGATAGAGCGCGGCAAAGCTAGGTTGCTTGCAAATGATACAAATCTAAAAGGTAAATTACTTTCAGAGTATATTACCGGCAATATATTAGGGTTTCAGTATTACGAATGGCTTTTGTTATACGAATTACGTACAGTACGCAGAAAGCAATGTACATCAGCCATTACAATGACATTTCGGCTTTGTACAGCGTTGTCTCTGTCACTATATGACGATTTATCGGTCTCAGCGACAGCGACAATGCTCGACAAAAATATGCTATCTCCTTCTAAAGGTCGATGTACATTACTTTCTGCCGCGTACTGTAATCGATTTTGGTTCGAGTACGTTTAAGAGTACTGGTTCAGTAAGTAGCAGAAATTCAGCTGTAGGTACGGTTTCGGTGATCCTTTTTAACCTTAACTAGCAGCAAAGGTCAAACGAGAATGAGTTCCTTTTACTCTTCATCATAATCAACCCATCGCCGGCTCACTACAGAGAACAGGTCTCCTCTCAGAGTGAGAAGGGTGTTGGCCATAGTCTACCACGCTAGCTAAGTGCGGATTGGCAGACTTAAACCTTTTAGAATATTATGGAGAACTCTCAGGCATGCAGCTTTTCATGATATTGAATATGCACATAACTCTGAAAAGATAGACCCCGACCTCCGATTAGGAGGCGGACGACCTAACCACTAGGCTGTCACAGCTTATTCCCTTAACCCTTAAGTAACTGCAAAGGTCAAATGGGTCTCGCCATTAGTTTAAGTTTAAGTTACCTATCGACAGATTACAGATAGGATTGATTATAAGTATTAATTTCGGCCGTTATAGCCTACTGCAGTCTAATCAAGAAGCAATAGCAATTTCATTGTAGCAGTCTCATACCCCTAATAGGCAGTAAATCATATTATTTGAAACTGTGAATTTATTCATAATATATTCATGGTCAAAAATACCTACTAAATATTCGTAGAATGTAGACCCTTTGTAAAACGTGACAGCATCTATATGCTGATTTTTTAACGCCAACGAAAATGAGTATGTAATTTGCTTATGACAAGGGAGGGATGGGGGCTTTAATATTCATTAAAGATGCAAGGCAAAGGCTAATTCGACTCTAAACTCATTAACTGTTCCTATATATTCAAGGAGATTAAGTTGCTCTAACCACATCTGAATTAAATTGCTGTGATGGTAAAATTGTACGTTAAATTGTTATAACTAATAGCCATGACTAAACGATACAATGACGATGAAGAACAAAATACTTTAGAAAAGATTGAAATACTTACAGAAAAACAAGAAACATAGATACGATTTTTATAGATCTCACAACTCGAGTTATTTGATTTTAAAATCTTGATTTTTAGCATGAACATTTTTTTTTACAGTAAAAATACTTACAACGCACGCAACGCTCACAGACGGAACAGAGTGATCCGAGGCGCAGATTCTTCATTTTATCAACTTAAACACAACTTATTTACTTTGAAATACAGTTGAAAAAATAAACGCGTTCCCAGAACTTCTAACAAGAGGCTTCGACACCACTGGCAGACGTCAAATGTTAGTACACTTAACGCAGGTAGCCCTAAAGTAGTCCTATTTTTCTTCGATTTGACGTCACCATAGCCTAATATTTGACATATCGTCGATTTAGGGCCAAACCTAGAGTTCCCTCACTCTAGTTCACTCTGGTAATAATGCAGTAGCCGCCTCATCTTTATTCGCCGCACTCTACTGCCGCCACTTGCCACGCCTTGACTCCACTCGCCGTTACTTGGCGCATTCGGTCTGCACTGGCCCTAAGGCTTTAAGGTAATATAGTAAAGAAGAATTTACTACCGGATAAGAGAAAGATGTAGGATTACGTAAGAAATATGAACGTTATTTAACGAAAATTGGCTCTATATTTTATTCTGCCAAGGTCCAGACAGTTTTGGCATTGAGTCCATAGATTTACCATGTCGGTAGTTGGCTCATTGATCAGATAAAATATTCCGATAGTACGTCCGACGACGAAAGGCACTGTTCGTATAGAAGTTTATTTTTTACAGCATTGATGATTCAAATTTTATTATTGCATTAGTTTGCTATAAAATGAGATCCTAAACCAATGGACTTTGCAATAGTACCTACCTACATTGTGGAGTCTACATCTCCAGCGGATGCTCCGGTGATTTCGGTGTCGGAGAAGATTGGGTATATTTTAGAAGATTTGGGGAGTGATGTATAGTAGTTATGAATATTGCTTACTTGGTTGCTTGGTTTATGGCATGTTTAATAGTGGGCGGGCGGGCGTGAGAGGATACCCGCCGCGTGCTCGTTACTGAGCCGGCGATGGGTTGATCATGATGATAAAGCTTTTTATAATGTAAATAACGATGATTATTATAAATTATCGATATTACGAGTATATATTTTTTTAAATCGACCCCGTTGCGTGAATCGTGATCGCGACATGACAGTTCCGTCGTGACCACATATCAATATCATGCAACCTTATTGTGTCGTTAGGTAATCCATGATATAAACCTTAAGGTTTTTGTTCCTTATTAATTTCCTCATTAGTGCATTTCTCAAAGTTTTAATTCGTAGCTACTGCAATGCCGCTTCTTTGATAACCAAAGATATCAATATAAAATAAACTCCTAAACCGGCCGGTGAGTCAAACAAAATTCTTTCTAGAAACACAAATAGTAGCTTTCTTTTATATAAGTTGAAATAAGTACCTAATGCAATTTCGCTTATCGCTTTCCGGCTGCCATAATATCGTGCCCGCACGCAACTGCAAGTTGTGCAATATCATAACAAACGGTGGATATCCCTGCATCTGGGATTCTGGGACGGGGCCGGCTGCTCGCTAACCAGAGTCCAGGGTATTTTGTGTTATGCATGTTATGTAAATCCGGTCGTGAATCAGCCGCTGTTAAGAGGGGTCTCTCCGTCATTCGCTCCATACAAACTTAGTTTGACACTCATAGAATAGGCCGAAAGTAATGTACATCAACCTTTAGCAGGAGATAGCAGATTTGTAGAGCACTGTCTCGGTCATTGAGACCGACAAAACGTCGTATAGGTATGAGTGACAGAGTAGAGCTACGCTCTACAAAGTCGAGATGTCATTCTAAAGGCCGATGTACATTACTTTCGGCCGTGTACTGTACTAACCAATCAAACTTAATGGGGTTTTGTAGATACGTTCTAGGAACTAATATCTAAGTAAGTCTATGATTTTTCAGATTTCCGTTAAAATATTCACTTACAAAGCTACGCGGTTTCAAGAATTTACATACAAATCTTTAAACCCGTGTAACTTTACAACCAGTTATTTTTTACCGAAATCTGGCAAACCACAGACATACATATTATTATCTAAAACGTGTCCACATAATTACATAGAGTTTTATTGGTTATTATTCAAAGAAAATCAAACTAATAATAGGCATCTTCTAAGCAAGCGCTGCATCATCACTTGCCACCAGGTCTGATTGCAGCCAAGCGCATGTCTACGAATTTAAAAAAAAACTACGTTTGTATGGAGCTAGTGACGGAGAGTTCCTGTTAAATGCACGCGAGAATTGCCGCACTCGACGTAATTCAATTATGAGCTTGACGGCCCGTCGCAAAGATATTGTACGAAGGATATTACAGAGTCGGATAAAATATTAGACCCGTGGGAATAGTCTGCAGCGGACGGAGAAAAATTGTACAAATTGACATAAGATTGAATAGTTCCCTTCGTAGGTAGACCTATTTAGGGCGTAGGCAGGGTAGTTTTGTTTCTATCAAGGTCTTTTATAGTTTAGGATCATTGAAAACGTCTATTTTCCAACTAATCCATCTTCTTTTCCGTCGTGACCATCTTTGCTAAATTCTCTCAAGGGAATTTGATCTTCAGTCTTATGCAAAGAATCTTGAATTGAACGAAGGATATACAGTGTCGGATAAAATGTTTAATCCGTGGGAACAGTCTGCAGAGGAGAGAGAAAAATAGTATTGTACAAATTGACATAAGATTGAATAAGTAGTTTCTTTCGTAAATAGTAGACCTATGTAGGCAGGGTAGTTTTGTTTCTATCAAGGTCTCATGGGACAATTTATATAGTTTGGGGTCATTGAAAACGTCAATTTTCTAACCAATCCATCTTTTCCGTGGTGTCCAATGTCCATCTTTGCTAAGTTCTCTCTAGGGAATTCTATCTTTAGTTTTTTGGAAAGAATCTTGAAAGTTATAAGATTTGCCAGAGGAAGTATAGTCCGTACAAAATGATTTTCACACGCCATTTTAACTCTATTATGTCAAAAGTACGGTTCGCCTATAAAATAAGGACTAAAATCGTACTTTTGACATGAAATTTGACACAATAAGTTAAAATGGAAGAAGTAATTTTTTTTCGCATTATAACATCGTAACTATAACCGCCTGTCATGCAACTGGACTATAGATAAGGTGTTATGATTTTTACTCATATAGCTGTTTTAGTAAATCCAACTAATAGGTACAATTGTGATATCAAAATTGCTTTTATTATTTTGAACTGTGCCTTCGATAGTTGTCCATTTGACCCGACTAAAACAAAGTGTTGTAATCTTGAAACTGGACAAGTCCGGCAAGATCTAGTTTAAGCAATACAAACCGAAGCTGACTTTTTTAACATCCGTTCAAACATCCAGTTCCATTTGCCAGTGTGGCATCCAATTGTGGAACATTAGTTCTAAGACCAACATAATGATCTAACAAAAGATTTATAATAACATCATTATTATCTCACCAATGAGCACAGGTCTCCTGTCTTAGGAGTTTCCAAAAATCCTTTCTTAGTGAGTGCCTACGTCATAAAAGGAATCTACTAAGTTTCAAGTTTCTAACCCCAGCAGTTTAGGCTGTGCATTGATAGATAAGTCAGTCAGTCAGTCGGGAGACGTCTTTTTATATGCATAGATTGATACTGAATACGTTCAGGGTTATAAAATAGTAAATTCGAACATTACTTACATATGCGATCAAAGAAATGAAACGGCAAACGTTACGGGCAGTAAATTTTTTATTAACATTTTACTTTTCAACGAGCCGCATTCTGATCTAATTCAATTTACATAGGTATACTTTTATGGTGCCAACATTATTGCATAATCTAAATATATAAAAGGAAAAGGTGACTGACTGACTGACTGACTGACTGACTAACTGACTGACTGATCTACCAACGCACAGCTCTAACCCGCCGTCACCCGCGCTTGCCCGCACTGGGTTAGCAGTGCGGGCAAGCGCGGGTGACGTGCGTGCGAGCGGGGCGTCCCCCTGTCTCATACCCCGGTATAAGTATGAATAGAGTTCGCTTGATGGAAGGCGAGAATTTAATTTAAATTGGCAGGGTGTTCCATTTGATCCCTAGAACGATGTTATTATGCAAAACTTAAGATTAGACGTTTCGTGTTAACTCTACCATAGAAGAGATAGACAATACTTGTTTGAAACAATGTTATCTAACTTGCTGAAACAATCTACAACTCCGTAACACTCTTGAGATCATACTTAGCAAGTTTGAAAGACAAAATAGAGCAATTCCATGTTTAATAATATAATATAACACCTAAATGTAATACAGTACGGTACAGTATGATACAACTTAGTAGTTACAGTAAAGCATAAGTCACGCGAATTGCTAATGCGCGTGACTTATGCTTTACTGCCATAATTGCGCCATTTTAGTGACGTCAGGACTAGACTGAAATTTTGAGTTGATGGTATATTTTTATTTCAGCTGACGTCATTTCGATGTTAATGAGACATGGTTCCAGCGCAATAGCAATTTGCGGGACTTATACCTATAGTCCGCGACAAGTTGAGATGACAATAGGGATATGAGGCGGGGGGTACCCGCGCTCGCCCGCACCGAGTTAGCGCGAGGGCTGTGCGGGTGTGCGGAGCGTTCGCTCCCCTTTTGCCATTTCAATACTTGATACTTGATCGAATAACCTAGACAATAAAATTACTATTGTGATATTCACGCATCACTGAAGCTATTCGCTCAGTGAATTCCAGATATCAGTTTTGAAAAATGTTCAGACACAACATATTGCGTCCGTTGCCATAGATATGTTACGTTCGTATTGATTAGTTAAATCTTAATTAATATATAAAAGGAAAGGTGACTGACCGACTGACTGATCTATCAACGCACAGCTCAAACTACTCGAAATTTGGCATGCAGATAGCTATTATGACGTAGGCATCCGCTAAGAAAGGATTTTTGAAAATTCAACCCCTAAGGGGGTCAAATAGGGTTTTAAAATTTGTGCAGTCCACGCGGACGAAGTCGCGAGCATAAGCTAGTCTATATATATAAAAGGAAAAGGTGACTGACTGACTGATCTATCAACGCACAGCTCAAATTACTGGACGGATCGCGTTGAAATTCGGCATGCAGAATGATAGCTATTATGACGTAGGCATCCGCTAGGAAAGGATTTTTGAAAATTCAACCCTTAAGGGGGGGAAATAGGGGTTTGAAATTTGTGTAGTTCACGCGAGCATAAGCTCCCAACTAAAATTTTATGTAACACCGAAGTGTTCCGACAAGATACTTGGCGTCGAGCTTTTTGGCAGCATGGCTATTGGTTAAGTACTAACTGTTTTTACAAACTTTTGCAGCTCGACGAGAATTGAGATTCACTTGCCTTTTAGCCGCTACAATTTAAGAGTCGTTGTGTGTAATTGCATACTTTAACATATTTGCTAGCAATACTATAGTATTTAAGAGAATCCCATAATTATTAATCTCGGAATCTTTAAGATGTACGATCGGCCTCAGAATTCGAGTAGCAATTCCGCAAAACTATTGCATCAAAAACCAGTCACACTTATGACCTTTTTCTATAAACACGCCACACAAACAGTCACAACCGTGCCGTGCATTGCAAGTGAATTTGATCATTAAGGTGCTAAACGAGTTCTGACCGTTGAATAGTTATAGTAGCTATTATGATGATGATCCGCTAAGGATGTTTGAAAACTCAACCCCTAAGGGGGTAAAATAGAGGTTCGAAATTTCTGTAGTCCACGCGGACGTGAGAATAAGCTAGTACTCTATAATATATCTTCATATTATACAGTTTCAGATCTGATTCAAAATGTATTGTGCAAATTGCGCGTAGGTTTGCGCATAATCATGAATGAAGTTTGTGAATCAAGCCGACAATATCAGATAGTACTCATGTCGGCCGGATCAGCGCAGATTCTGTATTGTTGAAAATCCAACAAGTTTACTAACTACAATATAAAGTCTGAAATAGGTACATATTATTCATATGTAGAGCGCTGCTTCTAGTAGGTACTCATGTCTATAAACAATATCACTAAAGCATGATACACGGTAAATGAATAATTATCCTCTAAGCAAGCGTAGAGTACCATAATCAATCCGAGCCTCATAAAAGCCGAGCTGATAAAATCTGGGCTACCAAAGTGTTTCAACGCGGACGAAGTCGCGGCCATCCTCTAGTTAAGTCTATTAGTGTACTTAGATGATGTAATTGCAATAATAATTAATTACGTAAACTTAAACTAAAGCTACGAGGATTACAAACGCGAATATTTTTTTAAATGTTTAAAGTACAAAGGAATTTCTCTTCAACAATCACCGTCTATTTCATAATAAGCAGCAGTTAAATCTGGATTTAATTTCGCTGTTAGGAACACTTCATCGCATTTAACCAGTACAAGTGTGGGGTGAGTCAGAGGAAAGGAACAGTTAAGCCTCGTCGCCTGTCACTAAATTACCCCAGCGCTAACTGCAGACTGCCAAAACGAATTAACCTTGATTTCAATTAATATCTATGTATCTACACGTCAGGCCGGGATTTGGTTACTAAGACTGAGGCCATACGATGCGTTTCCGATGCGTTTCGGGCTGCGGCGCCGCACGGGCACTGCGTTGCCATTCGCACGGGGACGTAACGTCAAGCATGCTACAGCGATTTCTATGTAGGATGACGCGGCACCGGTCAGGCGTAGCACCGACAAGGCGACGCATCGTGCGGCTTCACTCGGCTGAGATATATAGAGCGCACTTTGACTTTGCTCAGACTTAAGACACTATTAAAACGAGACAGCGCTATACCGCTGGCATAAATCTATCTTGTTTTAACTGAAACTTAAGTCTAAGCAAAGTCAAAGTGCCCTCTATAGATTTCAACCTTAGACTACCACTTTTCGAAAGCAATATGCTACTGTGAAGAACCGGCAAGACAAAAAATTATTCACCAATGCTTCTAAAATTAACCACCAATTAGTCACCCAGAACCAAGAACAGGAGATACAAACAAAGAGGCGATAGTAGAATACAGCAAACGTTATCATGAAACAGTGACGTCAATATTCAACACCAATATTGTGACAACTCCGACGGCATGCAGCAATTTGTGAGCGGGCTAACAAGCGCATCAAAAAGCAGAGGAAGCAATAACGCTCGCGTTGAATGCACTACATCAAAGGAGATCCAGATTGAATACATTACGCTTGCGCAATGCAGTAAAATCTAGACAAAACTAATTCCATGAATCCAAAGTGCAATAGGTCAAAGTAATAATAAGTTGCATCCTTATAAGCACAGTTTACTTACTCTCTTACTCAATTATAAAGGAGGCAACTGTTGGTGATATAGAATGAAATTCTGAATTTGGTAACTTATCTTTAAAAAACTATGGTTTTGGCTTACGGATAGCTATTATGACGTAGACATCCGCTAAGAAAACATTTTTGAAGGGGGTACTTTGTGTAGTCCACGCGGACTAAGTCGCGGGAATAAGCTAGTTTTTATTTAATTACAAATTCCGAATCAAAGCTTAGCATACACTAAGCCAAGTTTTTCGTAAGTAAAGTCTGAGCAAACTCAAAATACGCTCTATAAACCTCACCATCCAGGTGTCATTTAGACCCTGGGAACCTGAGATCAGATGGATTTATAACACGCTAAAAAGTAGGTAAATGAAAAAATCATGTTAGAATGAGTTTTCTTCTCATTCGATGCTTTTCAGTAAATCCTCGCCGGAAATTTTTAATTGGCGTAACGATCATGAACTTTTACATTGTGAGAACAAGTTTTTCATTAAAAAAGCAATGGCTAATGAGTTTTTAAAACTTTACAAGTTATTTTTAACGTTACAAACTATTAATTTTAAAATACGACTAAGCAACGCCAAATTCAGCTACAAATATTAATCTTCTCTCTTCGAAAGAACTTTTGAAATGGGTTCGTTTCCAAATTATATTATGTACTTATGATCTCTACTTCGAGTAACTCTACTAGAAATGAGAAGATCAGTAAAAGCGCTAGAGTAACCAACATACTCGAAGCTCACCAAAACCACTGAGGGGGCTATAGCTATAGCTCGGAAAACCGATAAAAGACGTGGTCCTGACTCCTGAAGTCCTGAGGTACAGGAATAACCAACCTGCACTAAAAGAGGCGGTGTTGGTTAGTAGGTGGACAGGTAACATCTAACGATGTTACCTGTCCGGCTGGTCACAATAAAGGCTGTCAAGTAGAAAATTCATCCAAGAGACCGTCATCGTGGACATTCTGCAGTGGATGTCCCACGCCAATGTATCCCATATAACCATGCCTCATACAAAAGAAATAAGCATGACTTAGGACAAATAGATTTTACAGTAAACCTACAGCAAGTGATACACTAAAATTAAATTGAATTAATAGAATTGTTAAAAAAATACCTGTAAATTGTGCCAGCGTAGTTTCTAACGAAAATAAAATAAAACTGAGGGATCATGGTGATTTGTAGGCAAAGATAAACTACCCGACGGTCAAATTTAATATTAAATTGGTTCGGCAAACATTTTATTTGTGGCCTTGAACGAATATAGTTTTCAGAACACGCGACCTATAAAGTGAATTTACTAGTTTATAGTTTTGAATTTAACAAATTCTTAGAACAGTGTTATGCCTATTGCAGACTACCAATAGTCGGTCCCAACTTCAAATCGACCAAAAGAGAACATAGTACAGTTACTAAATTAATGCATACGACCACAATAAAACGGCCCTACAAAAATCCGAGTAACTATGAACAAATCTCGTCGATTCGATTCGATTTTTGACGAAAAGCAGAACCTAGAACTTAGGTACCAATCAAAAAACCAAAAATGTGAAAAGCCCCCATCGATTTATATGGATGTTTCCAACATTCGTACCAATTTTTAGCCCTATGCGAATTATTGTAACCTTGAATGTCCATTTTGACCGGACTATAATACTAATATAGGTAATTAATATCCCGAAGTGAGAAATGAGCTTTATTAGTCAAACTAGCTGATGCCCGCGACTTCGTACACTTGGATTTAGGTTTTTAAAAATCCCGTGGGAACTCTTTGATTTTCTGGGATAAAAATGTCACTCTCCAGGACTTGAACTAAAAAATCACATCACCCATGCAAAATATGACGTCGATCCGTTGCTCCGTTGCGGCGTGATTGAAGGACAAACCAATAAACTAACAAACAAACACACTTTCGCATTTATAATAGGGGTAGTGAAGACACTATTTACGTAGAGATTTCTAAAACTCAGAAATTCTAGCGTCGAAATTTTAGAAGTTTACGCTTGACAAGTTGAAGCCGCTCAAATGTAAGTGATGATGCTGTCTAACATAATACGCTGTAAGCTGGAAGAGATAAGGGCATAGCAGTTTTAAAATAAAGGTAGCATTTTCTCTCCACATACGAGTATGTATGTTCGTCATCATCATCAACCGATTGACGTCCACTGCTGGGCATAGGGCTCTTGTAGGGACTTTTAGACGACGGTATTGCGCCGCCTGTATCCAGCGGCTGCCAGTGCGAGATAGCTTCGCCCGGGTAGAATTTCTGAAAATCCCTCTTAGTGGGGGTCTACAGTATAGAGAGAACGTGCATGCAAAATAATAATTTTCTTGACCCATCGCTGCGGTTTGACAGTCGTCATTCAGTTAGTCAGTATTTCATCCGTCCTAATTTTATAAATGCGAAAGTCTGTCTGTCTAACGAACTGTCTGTTACCTTTTCACAGCTCATCCGTTTAGCCGATTTTGATGAAATTAGGTACAGAGATAGCTTTGCATTCCGGACACTTGTTGTCTCGGAAAATCAAAGCTTTCCCACGAGATTTTTAAAACACTAAGTTCACGCGGACAATGTTGCGTTGCGAGCATCATCTAGTTTTATATACATAGATTAGTTTTCCAATCCGTTTCTTCACCGCACCGTTATCATAGACGCATTTCCAAAAATATCTTATCAGAAAGAAACATTTATTGCCTTCCGAATGTCTAACTTATTGGGATTGAATACATACATTAGAGGCAACAATCAACATCCCATTTCCT
This sequence comes from Maniola hyperantus, assembly GCF_902806685.2. NCBI lineage: Eukaryota > Metazoa > Arthropoda > Insecta > Lepidoptera > Nymphalidae > Maniola > Maniola hyperantus. The sequence continues at coordinate 10,036,442 of NC_048553.1, forward strand.
TTGCGCGAAGCGTATGAAAAGGCCATCGGATGCCAAAACGAGCAACGGCAAATGGCTTCCAAATTCCCTACATTCAATTAGGTTGACGTACGATAGAGTTCAACCTCTTTATGCCTTCCATTATAAATATTATGTACAGAATGCGACAGGACGAGATGGCAATCAGAGTATGAGGCGGGAGGACGCCCTGCACACCCGGACGTCACCTGCGCTCTCCCACACCGGGATAGCGCGGGGGCTGTGCGGGCGTGCGGGGCGTCCCCATGCCGATTGCCATCTCGACCTGTCGCGTACTATACTTAATTACGTTACCGTTATACAGGGTGAGTGTTTGAACAGCAATCGCTATGGCAGCTACTCTAATCGAAAATGATGGAATGTTTGTTCATCCATTCATCCAGAAATCCACACCCATCGTAGAGCTTCTCGAACATATATATATTAAAATATATTAAAACTATCACCGCAGACGAAAGTTTTTTTTGCCTAAAATATTTTTCCTGAGTGACAAAGGCTATATTTATTTTCTAAAAAAAAGAGATCTTTACGAAAATTGTAAAAAAGCTACCCGTGCGAAGCAGGGGCGGGTCGCTAGAGGACATATATACCTACGTACAAGTAGGTACGCTGGAAAGGTTGTATGAATCGCCCCACCGCGCGTGCCGGGTGTTAAAATTGACATGGACTTCGTGTTGACACTAAGAGATAGTTGTCTCATCACTAACATTATTAGTTCCGAGTACGCTCACGTGATGCTCACTGCTGCTATCAGTGCCACAATGGCGAAAATCAAGCTCCTTCAGATCTGAAGTCAAAAATTGTGGAAATCTACTTTACACTAACAGTTTGTATGTTCACAATTTTCCAACGTTAGAAATTCACATTTTTTTTTTGATTCGAAATATTAAGTTGACACGGAAACTCTATAGTCATCCGACCTCGAAAAGAATCCATAAAATGTATTGTACGTAGCGTAATATTGCCTACCGTACAATAATCAAATAGAGAACGTCTTTGGAAGAATACAAAATAAAGTGGAACGAAAAAGGTTCTCCTGAAAGTAGGCTACAGCAACTTTATACTGGTAGTCTTGTCGTAAGGGGCGCGTCGCGTCGCTCTTACATAACAGTCCTGTTTAATCAATACGGCAGCTCTTCAAGTACTTAGTGCTAATACACGAGGAAAAAGCTCGACTTTTCCTTTACCCTCGTATCATATGTTCGTACGCATATAGATACTGTATCAGCCGTTGGATCTAACTAAAAAGGATATATTTGATGTAAAGGATACAGATCACTTCCACGCCCTGTTATGTCTTATGAACTTGTTTTTCTAGAAAGTGTCTCTAATCAATACAAGCAGCTTGTATTCAGTCCTTTAGCCGCATAGATAGATACAGTGTCAGCAGTTTAACCTAACTAAAAGGATACAGATCGCTTCCACGCCCTGTTACGTCTTATCAACTTGTTTTCTAGAAAGCGTATCTAATCAATACAAGAAGTTTTTCAAGTATTCAGTCATTCAGCCGCGTAGATAGATACAATGTCAGCAGTTTGAGCTAGCTAAAAGGATATGTTCAATGAAAAGAGTACTAATTATATTAAGACTTAGAAGAAATGCTTCCACGCCCTGTTATTTTTTATCAAATTCACTAAGGAAGAATTTTCGGATAGTTTTTCTAGGGAGTCAGTCTAACCAAAACGGGATCTCTTCGAGTACTTAGTGCTTGTGGGAAAAAGGTCAACTTTTCTTGTCTCTTTTCAGCAATTAACCTATCGTGAGCTCGATAAAATGATATGTTTAATGTAAAGGACACGAATTGTCCTAACACTTAGATGAAAACGCTTTCACGCCCTGTTACTTCCTATCAACTTGTTATTCTAGAAAGTGTCTCTAATCAATAAAAAAAAATCAAATAAGTGTGTCAAGTATTCAGTCCTTTAGCCGCGTAGATACAGTGTCAGCAGTTTGACTTTGACCTAGCCAAAAAGATATGTTTAATGTAAAGGATACGGATTATATATACGGACTTAGAAGGAACGCTTCCACGAGAATTATTGAACAGTTTTTTAGAATGTTTAATCAAAACGGCATCACTTCGATTACTTAGTGCTATGCTAGTGGACAAAAGGTCAACTTTTCCTTTTTCGTAGATAGGTATGTAGGTACTGTATATCGGTAAATGGAGCTGGCTAAGTAAGCTCGGTAAAAGGCTATGTTTAATGTAAAGGATACGGATTGTATTTACACTTAGATGAAAACGTTTTCACGCCCCCTTGCGTCTTATCGACTTCGTTAGGTAGTTTCGGACCGTGTTTCTAGAAAGTGTGTCTAATCAATACCTACAAACAACGTTCTAGTAATTTTATGTTTGGAAAATGCTCAGCTATTCTCAATGGTTCTTATTGCAGCAATTTATATTGTCAAAATCCGTACCGTGAAAAGCTGACAGACAGACAGACACAATTTCGCATTTATAATATTAACTAGCTTATCCTCGTGACTCCGTCCGCGTGAAATACATAAATTACAACCCCGTATTTTATTACCTCAGGGGTTGAATTTTCAAAAACCCCTTCTTAGTCTTCGTCATAATAGCTATCTGCAATCTGCATGCCCAGTCCAACCGTCCAGTAGTTTCAGCTGTGCGTTGATAGATCAGTCAGTCAGTCAGTCACCTATTCCTTTTATATATTTACATACACTACACTAAGCTACACTAAGCTACACATCAGCAAAATAATTATAACATATGTACATTGAACTTAAATTAATAATGTAATCACCCTGTACCAGTTAAAATATAATACACGAAGTAGTGTGAGTGAGCGTCTTACGCTCGTGGTATGTTACTACTCCGCTGTGATATTTAATAATGAACGTTTTCTTACCTACCTACATTATATAAATGATTGTGTTTTTTACCTATTATGTATATTAAGTCTAAAATACTTTTTAATGTATAGTAAGTTTAAAATAACCCACATTTAGCTTAATGTTGTTAGTTTATATTAAGTAATTGTTAGTTAGCTGTTAAGTATTGAGTATAACAATAAATTAATGTTACGTGTAGGTACCTATCGACTGTCGACGGCACTGGTGTACGGAAAAACTTATCTAAAGTTTATGAATGCACCAAACTTGTTGTAACCTGCAAATATTCTTCTTTAATAAATAAATAAATACAAGAATACAAGATACATATGGAAGTATGAATATAATATAACGTAGATGATAGTATAAACATCTCACGTAAAATATTTATTTTTTATTTTTCATGTACCAAAATTGTAGTTACAAAGTAATAATAAATTAAGTGACATTGGAAAAAAAAAAAAAAAAAAAAAAAAATATCATAAGGTAACAAAACCACTACTCGCACCTACGGGCTACGAGGCACAAGTGTCCTTGAGAGTCCTTGGTATAAAAGATAATGTCGAATATAAAGGATGCGGGTAGCATTAACACTTATATGAAAGTGTTTTCACACCCTGCTACGTCTTTAGAACTTCGCTGAGATATGTTTTGCTAGAAAGCTTTACGAGGCTAAGGAACTTTCCTAAATAAAATACAAGTTCCGTAATTTTTTGATATTGTATTGAAAAATTATTTACAAATTTTTCTTGAAGTGCAGGTGACACTAAATTAAAAATTATAAAATAATAACTTTTGTTAGAGTTAAGTCTTTTAAAGCTAACGAAGTAAATGAACATTAAAAATCCATAACATACTAGAGCAGCCGATGAAAATAAGAGGCAATTTTAAGTGAAATTTGGTAATATACTTGGTACTTTGGTAATAGGTATAGCCGGGTTTAAATTATAGACATATTTAAGGCGTCAATGTGGCTAATTCCGTTGTACACAATCTCTAAACTAAAATGACACGATTAAATCCATTGCTATCCCTTTCATAATGTTGCTTGCGGAAAAGGAAAGCACGAGGTTTAGTCCTGTTAGTTAAGTTTAGAGATTGTGTACAAGACATTCGGCCCCAGTGAGCGACTTATTATAAAAATCTAACCAATAGATAAAACAAGTATCAAGGCTGATTTTGTTCAACTATAATACCTTTAACCTAAATCATGGTGAAAAGAATACTAACTGTGCAACTTACTTTGCTTTACATTGGTGGTCATAATTTAACGCTAATCGTACCTTTTTGGACCTAAAAAACCTTCTCCTAACGTTTACGTCGCGTTAGAAAAGTCCCACAACAATTTTGTTGGATATTTTTACACATATATTTCAAAATCTTGTTCATGTAAAAGCAATCATAGATAATAATATGTAACTACCTATTGTTTACTACAAATAAGAATCCAAAAAAAGACTTTACCCGTATAATCCCCAGGGGAGAACATAATATCCTAAAGAGGATTGAAAATATCGCGCAATTTTCCCCGCTAGCAAACGGGAGGCAATCTCCAATACACAATACACTGAATACAGGTATCTATGTCAACTGTCAACGATAACCAAGATCCCAAAACTTTTATGGACCGAGAGGCCGTGGCGAATACTGAGGAAGTGCTAGACAACCGCTGAAATGCTTTTGTTTGGCTCAGAACAGGTTTTGACAGTGGACCAGCAAGAACAAAAGTAGACAAAAAAAATATGTGTCCTTTTCGCACTCGTACCAAAACGTAACAATTTATCTTCTCTAACAATACCGTCACAAGTCGTGGGTTAGGTCTGTTCTAATATCCAAAATATGTCAATGTCTAAGTCAACGATAATTAATAATTAACCAAGAACTCAAAGCCATCATAGGCTGAGTGGCCGTGGGATATATTAAAGAGGTGCTTGATTGACATTTAATCTTTTTAGTTTCTTTGTTTTAATCCACAAAAAGTTGTGATCTTGCGCTCCTTGGTGAGTTAAGTTTTAAAATGAAATATTGGATAAGAAGCTCTTGATAAAAGCTAAGATAAGGCATGTTTACAGTTTTTTCAAAAACGTGCTACAATAAAAATACTCAGACCATCCGAAATTACTTGGGAGGTCACTTTAAACCACCACAAATGCTTGGTGTAACTTTCTAACTTTTTACCAAGCATCTTGTCCAAATTTCGCACTATCTCTCCAGCTATAATCGATGTCGCTCAATTTTCATTTCAAGGACATACCAACCTATCATACGCACGCGATTTTCTTCCCCTATGACCTTTAATGCGAGTCTGTCGGTGACTGATAATGTTAAGCACCTACTGGAAAATAGGATTCGTCTGTAAAATATTGGTCTCATCAAAATGAAGGTGGTGAATTTATGGTAGGTAGTACGACAACACTATTTTCTATTCTGTAGACGTGGCTTTTCTTCACCGCCAAAACGCGTTGTGATGGTATAGCATGTTAGCTATGACACGAGTTTCGCTATGTGGCTTTTCTGTGAATGCTACAAATAGTCGTGAGTGTTTTCACAAGCTATGCCTATAGCTCAAATTTCGCGTCGTGGCCTTTCTGCTATTGCCACAACGCTTTGTGAGTCGCTCAATGAGCGTTTTCGACCTTTGAGCCTAACATAACATAATATATACTCGTACCGGGGTGTACTAGTATGTACTTAATATGATATTCTATCCTATGTCATTAATATGCCTTTCATACCCCACAGGATAAAGCAATGCAATCCTAATTTGCATTTAGATCGACAAGTTTTCGTGTCGTTACGTAGTCGTAACAGCTTTGCCTATTCGGTATGGAAACTTGAATCTGTTTTCTAGATACTGTGGTAATGCTTTCAAATATAAAAGCCTTCTTTTACCTAAATTTAACTAGGTTAGTGGATTTTAAAGGACTCAAATATCGCAGTTCTACCGAGATATACCGGTTTTAGTCAACGATTATATATAGCTTAGGATATCGATTATGGATTGACTTATTAAAGTAGGGTATTATGGACATTTATATTTTTCAAAGAAAACCTGTGATACCTACTCGTAGCTCGTAGTTTTTATGGAAAATCCCGCTGAAAACATCACAACTTGTGGGTCGCAGTCGAGAAGCGTTAAGCAGATTAGATCACTAATGAATTGTATAATAAAAATCGTTTTATTCGACAATGCCGCACCTAGCACCGTTCAAAGTAATCTGGATAGTAGTGACCTTCCACAACTAATTGTTTCCGTTTGCCTATTAACTGAATATGTAAATAAAAATATACTGAGGCTGAGACCTATAGAGCCTATAGAGAACTTTGACATTGCTCAGACTTATAGTAAGTTTAAGCGTATACTGAGACGCGTATGGCGTATCACAGCATAGTAGGTACAGATTTTGCAGAGCAGGGCAGTTCAAGCAGACATGAGTATGCTACGACGCAGCTAAGCGACACGCGCAGAAATCTATGCTGGCACTACAACGCGACGCAGAGCAGCACAGACACGTGTCTGCGTCGCACGTGCCTACGCCATCTAGTGCGGAGCTCTCAGTACTTTCATGCATTACAAATCTGCTCTGCCCTACACTGCTCGGAACTACGTCGCCTGCTTCTCAGCATACCTACGCTTAGCCTTATAAAACGAGACAGATTTGATATATTATCTCTGACATAAATTCTTCTCGTTTCAAGTCTCAGTAAGTCTGAGCAAAGTTAAAGTAAACTATAGATCTGAGCCTGAATCCAAAATATTTACAGATAATGGCCCAAGATTCGAGCACATAGGATTTGCTGAAATTCCTCTAATAATATTATTATATTAAAATACAAGCCGATGCCCGACTTTGTCCCCATGGATTTAGGATATTTGCCTTTGGAACTCTTTATAACTCAGGATAAAAAGTAGCCTGTCCGTTTGGTGCAAGTTATCTTTGCACTTCAAAATCAGTTAAACGGATGAGCCGTGAAAAGGTAACAACCAGACACAATTTCGCATTTATTAGTATGGTGAATATGGAGATATCTTAAGAACCTAGTGCAAAATGGCCTGACGCACTCGCCCAATGCACTCGGCGAATGTGTACAGAGCCACTTGGCGTAGGTCCACGTGTGGACGCTGCCCGACTTAATTTTTTTTATTTGAAAGTAATCAGCAGCGTAATTACATAATTATTATTTAAATATTAATCTAGTTTTTACAGATATACAAGAGCTTACTTAAAATTATAATGAAAACTGTTTTAACATAATAGACTTAGAATAAATGTATATAATATACAATAATTACAACAGTGTGTATGTGTGTGACTGTTTTTGAGTTTTCATAATATAGTTAACTAGCACTTGCTGAAGGTATTGTACCAATATGTACCTACTGGAGCCATTAGAGAAAAAAAAAGACCGATTCAGGACCCAAGGTGGCTGTTACCTAAAAGCATTTAAGTGTACTCAGTAATTCGACCCGGGTTTTTGCAAACAATCCAAGTTAGCTAAACGTTCACAGAGTAAACGGCTATTCAATTTCACCTAAGTACTACAAAGGACTAGACCAGCACATCAGTCTTGATAAACGTCAAGGAGCAAACCGTATTACAAAAAAAAAAAGTTTTCCAATAGTAGGGGTGCACGACATCATAAAATATAACTGTCTTGGAGCTGGCGCCAGTGCATCTAAATGGTGAACATGCGACTGGCCCGATCGATGGCGACCCCTTTACCGACCAATGCACCTAGCTGGCCTGGGAAAACCGTACTGACTGAATTGCGTATTACATAACCATTTTGTATTACTGTTTTGTGCTTGTAGAATACTTTTTTGCCAAACAGTGAATTTTTATACGCTGGTGGGTTTATTTATTTTTATTAGAATATTGTTTGATGGATGAGCACTCAGGCCTAACTGACTGAGTATTTTTGTTAGTATAAAGACCTATAGCTAATATTTGAAATCTATTGTTACATTTTTAACCGATCAATGCACGTTACCTAGCTCGCCCGGGAAAGTCATACCGACGAAATTGTGTGTAATACGTATGCATTTTATTACAGTTTTGTGCTTACAGTTTTTTATTAAAAAATATGTTATTTATATATGTATTATTTATATCTTCTTGGCAAGCGTGCTCCATCTTAGGCTGCATCATCACTTACCACCAAAACTGATTGCGCTAGTCTATAGAATAAAATAAAAAGTGACGGTTGAGCACTCAGTAGTACAAACTCTGCGTTTTTTTGTTTGTATGCATATCTAATAATCTAGTTACCTACTATATGCTACGGGTGGATGTTTTAGTACAGTTTTCAGAAAGAGTCGGTTGCGCCCCCTTTACCGACCAAAGCACCTAGCTGGCCCGGGAAAACCATACTGACTAAATTGTGTATTACAGAAGCATTTTATATTAGACTTTGTCTACGTCATAATAACTATTTGCATGCCAAATTTCAGCCCGATCCGTCCAGAAGTTTGAGCTGTACGTTGATAGATCAGTCCGTCAGTCAGTCAGTCACCTTTTTAACCGACTTCCAAAAAGGAGGTGGTTCTTAATTCGGCCGGTTTCTTTTTTTTTGTTTCGTTTTATATATTTAAATTATTTGATGGATGAGCACTATATGTCCTGTTTGTTTGACAGTGTTTTTGTTAGTATGAATACAGCTAATAAGTACGAGTAGGTATCTGTACGTATACTGTTAGAGTTTTTAGTAGTGTCGATTAAGCCCCTTTTATCGACCAATGTACCTAGCTAGCGCGGAAAAACCGTAACGACTAAATTGTGTGTGTATAAATACGTAAGCATTTTGTTACAGTTTTATGCATACACAATATTTTTACAGACAGTAAATTTTTATACGTTAGCGAGCTTATTAATTTTTGTGGGTTCCGTACCTCAAAAGGAAAAACGGAACCCTTATAGGTTCACTTTGTTGTCTGTCTGTCTGTCTGTCTATCAAGAAACCTACAGGGTACTTCCCGTTGACCTAGAATCATGAAATTTGGCAGGTAGGTAGATCTTATAGCTGACATTTGGGGAAAATCTGAAAACCGTGAATTTAGGGTTAGATCACACAGAAATAATTAAATTGTGGTCATGAACTAATAATTAGTATTTTCAACTTTCGAAGTGAGTGACTATATCAAGTGGGGTATCATATGAAAGGTCTTCATCTGTACATTCTAAAAAAGTTTTTATTTATTTTTATGCATTATAGTTTTTAAATTATCGTGCAAAATGTCGAAAAAATACGACTGTAGTACGGAACCCTCATTGCGTGAGCCTGACTCGCACTTGGCCGGTTTTTTACTTGAAAATTTATTTGACAGATGAGCACTCAAGTAGGTATATCTATTTACTCATGTGCTCAATCATTGCCAGACTTTGACTGAATGTTTTGTTAGTATGAATACCTAGAACACCTTGTAGACATACATAAGTTGCTCATAATTTTTTTAGTTTAAGAAAGAGTCGATTGCGACTAGTTTACCTAGCTGGCCCAGGAAAACCATACTGGAAAAATTCAATATTACACAAGCGTTTTGTATTAGCTTTAGTTTTGTGCTTGTACAATACTTTTTTAAGAACACAGTCAATTTTTATACGCGCGGGTTTATTTATTTTTTGTAGGAAGTTGTTTGATGGATGAGCACTCAGCCCTGTCTGGTTGACTGAGTATTTTTGTTAGTGGATATGTATGTATATATAGAATAGTAGAGTCGATTGTGTTTCGTGATTCTTTTTGTCGGTAAAACAGTGGCCCCAATTCTGAGCACAACCTCATTTTAGAGTATTCGCATGCTCTTCTTACTAATGTAATATGAAAATGACAGACAGTTTGACAGTTCTAAATTTAATTTTTAGATGGTAAAACCCGTAATTTTAGCGCGCAGTCGCGAACCTACTGTTTAAATTTGTATTGTACACTAAAATTTAGAGTCTTTAAATGTGAAAGGCATGTTCCGTTCCTTTTTTAGGCATTAGTAAAAAGAAAAGGATGCAGATACTCTAAATTTAGTTTAGAGAAAGACAAGGGAATCGGTGCCATTTAGCTAAAATAATAAAATCGTATTACATAAGCATTTTGTACTACAGTTTTGTGCTTAAACGATACCTTTTTTAGCAGACAGCGAAATTTTATACGAACGAGACCCGATCTATTGTAGAGCTGGTTATTTATTTTTAGTAGGAAATACTTTGATGGATGAGTACTGAGCAATGTTTGACCCTGTTTTGTTATGAATATCTTTTTAGAGATTTGTTTGCAAGTTTTTTTTAATTTACACCAACAACTTCCATACAATTGTGGCTATAAAATATACAAATTCACTGGCAGTATGGTTGTGCTTTACAGGACAGCACTTATGAAAAAAGACTGCAAAAAAAGTACTACAATTTTTTTAAAGGACGAGAATAGAGTAAAAATTAATATCCACTAGGGAAGTGTGAAAAAGACGGAAAGGTAAACTAAAAAAAGTGCGAGTCAGGCTCGCGCAATGAGGGTTCCGTACTACACTCGTATTTTTTCGACATTTTGCAGGATAATTCAAAAACTATGATGCATAAAAATAAATAAAAATCTGTTTTAGAATGCACAGGTGAAGCCCTTTCATATGATACTCCACTTGATATAGTTATCTCACTTCGAAAGTTGAAAATACTAATTATTAGTTCATGACCACAATTTAATTTTTTTTTGTGTGATCTAACCCTAAATTCACGGTTTTCAGATTTTTCCCCAAATGTCAGCTATAAGATGTACCTACCTGGCAAATTTCATGATTCAGACTGACAGACAGACAGACAACAAAGTGTTCCTATAAGGGTTCCGTTTTTCCTTTCGAGGTACGGAACCCTAGAAAAGGTTAGCAACTATAATTCATTCATTGTTCTATCTTTGAAGAACATAGCTTTGGGGAATGGAATTTACTGACCGCAACCCGGTGGTCTGGGGGCAACTAGACAGTTAAGTAAAAGGAGTAAAATTAAAATTTTGTGGCTATTTCATTGGTAGGTCTAATTTACCACACCCTGTACGCGTACATTCCTTTATCTCAGTGTTATTATGTTTTACGAGTAATTTAGTTATGCACTTCGGAAAATACCTAGGTGTAGCCTGATTCCCTAGAGGATGCATCCCCAGGTGACGGATAGGGGGGTGCTCGATGGAGGACAACCTCCATAGGGTAGGAGGGAAATAAAATGCCTCCCGCGGACCACAAGGCCGGAGACGGATACCCGTTAACAAACCCCGCATGGAGGCTTCTTCGACATATTCGGAGTAGAGGCTGCGTGGGTGCTGAGTGCTCAGGGTGAAGAAGACCCCCCACTAGGTGGATAGACGACATCAAACGAGTCGCAGTCGCAGTCGGGAGCCGCTGGATTCAGGCGGCGCAAGACCGTGACGTGTGGAAATCCCTACAAGAGATGTCTATCGGTCGACGACGATGATGATGATGAAGAGGCATAACTTAACCTAACATTTTAAGTTTTAGTACACCGATGTTCTCCACTGCAGCAAATGAGTCTTTTTGGCTGAATTTCAGATAATGTTGGTAACAGTGCAGGCATAATAGCGTGATAATGTCACCCAATAAGAATTATTGCAATGCAATCATTGTGATCAATGATCGTATCAAATTTATGTAACGTATAAGAGGTAATTTATGTGCCTGCCAAACTATTGTAGAATCTTCTATGAATATAAAATGAAAATGACTGACTGACTGACTGATCTATCAACGCACAGCTCAAACTACTGGACGGATCGGGTTGAAATTTGGCATGCAGATAGCTATTAATATGACGAAGACATCCGCTAAGAAAGGATTTTTAAAAATTCGATCCCTAAAGGGGTAAAACAGGGGTTTGAAATTTGTGTAGTCCACGCGGATGAAGTAGCGGGCATAAGCATAGAATCATTATAAAATCACTAGTTGATGCCTTACATATGAAAATAATGTTCTCAAAGGCGTGTGAGGTCTGCCAATCCGCACTTGGCTAGCGTGGTAGAGTGGGCCAAAACCCTTCTCACTCTGAGAGGAGACCCGTGCTCTGTAGTGAGCCGGCGAAGGGCTGATCATGATGATGATATGAACATAGCCCAGCTGTCTCTTCATTAAGAAAATCCCCTTAATTAATGTCAGCATTGGTATTGCCTACTCATCTATACTTAAGCTACAGGTCAACACTACTTAATCTACATTCCGTTACAACTACCCTCTCATATTTCACATTTGTCCTACATTCTCCATCCTTATAAGTTCCTAGTGTTTGTATCGCTACACGGTTATTCAACTTATTTTGAGCTAAAAAGAAACATAGTACGCGACAAGTTGAGATGGCGTCGCGTATTATATGTCATCTAATCTGTAAAGTGTTTGTTAGTTGGTTTACTGGTTTTTACTTCAATCACGTCGTAACGGAGCAACGGATTGACGTGATTTTTGCATGGGTATAGTTAAAAACCTGAATATCATAGGCTACTTTTCATCCCGGAAAATCAAAGTTCCCACAGGATTTTTAAAACCTAAATCCACGCGGACTAAGTCGCGGGCATCAGCTAGTAATATTATAAATGCAAAAGTTTATCTGTCTGTCTGTTAGCACAGCCATGGTACAAATATAGCTTGCATACCGGGGAAGGCCGTAGGCTATCTCGAAATATCAAAAAGTTCCCACGGGATTTATAAAAACATAAATTAACGCGGGCGAAGCAGGGACGAATCAGCTAGTTTATTGAAATGACGAAAGATCAATACCAGAACGTAGATAAAATTCGATAAGGGCATAACTTCGTTAAATAAGAAGCCACGGCACGTGTCAGGGATTGAATTGAACCGTACCTAGTCTTATGTATGGAATTCGAGATATCTCGAAGTCAGCGAGCTTTATTGCCGAAATACGTCCCTTGGCCTCTGAGAGCTTATCTCGGCAAGACTAGCGCACGCAATATTATATAGCCCAACAAGCAACACGCCCAGGAGGAGACAGAAAGAAATGTCTGATAGAGATTTGATCTGAAACTGAAATCAGTTTGAAAAGATTTAGGTTTGTAAAAATCCTGTGAGAACATTTCTATTTTCCAGGATAAAAAGTATTTTTTACGTAATAAATGTAGTTTTTCGACCGAGTGGTCAAATACCATGTCAGAGGAAATGACGCCGCGTAGCTTTTTGATGTAAACGCGCAGTTCGAAGCCTCCTATAGTAGATACTCGAATCGCATTACGTAATACTTAAACTTGGTTTTTGGACCAAGTGGTCAAATATCGTGACAGAGGAGATGGTGTGCAGTTATACCACCCTCCAGACGGAGAGGTGGCGCCACGTAGCTTTTTGATGTAACCGCGCAGTTCGAAGCCTCCTATAGTAGATACTTACTCGAATCGCATTACGTACTACATAAACTTAGTTTTTGGACCAAGTGGTCAAATATCGTGACAGAGGAGAGATTGCGTTATACCGCCCCTCAGTTGAAGGAATGGCTCCGCGTAGCTTTTCGATGTGTTTCGCGATTCGAAGCCTCCTATTTAAAAAGTGCCCGAATCGTATTAGGTAGGTACTTAATAAACGTTCTGACCAAGTGGTTATATAAGCTTATGACTCCACACAGCTGCACGGTATACAATGGTAACTCTTTCACCATTAACAGTGTCAAACTCTGGAATTCCCTCCCAGCTGAAATACGTCGGGCGAAATCCTTAAACACCTTCAAAAATCGTTTGAAGAACTATTATTTATCTATATAAACAGAATTATGTAGTATATTTTAGAGATATGTATATAGGTATATATATTTTTATATATTTGTGTATTATTAGAATGTACTGTGTATGTAGTCTAATTTATAATAATATAATATACCTAGGACCATTTTCGGCTGCCGCACCAACCCGTGCTTTCGTGATTCCTTTCGTCAAAGGTTGACTGGAAGAGATCGCTTTAGCGATAAGGCCGCCTTTGCATGCTACAGCTATTAGATTAAGATCCTGTATTGTGTTTTTCAATGTTTACTTTGTGTTGTGTGCAATAAAGTGTAAATAAATAAAATAAAAAAATAGAGTCGGTGGCAGAGGGGACTTTGTGCAATTAAAACACCCCGCACTTGGAGGGTGGTGTCTGGTTTGCTTTGCGATGTAACCGCGCAATTCTAAGCTTCCTATAATACCCGAATAGTATAGAATTATGTAATAAACGAACAAGCCTGCGTCTGGCAAGCATAAACCTTATCTATCGCTATCGACCTTGGGCCCATCGGCAGTCTGCTTCCACTCCGATATTAAACGAAATTAGGGCCGTTAGAGACGTAATCGATTTTCTCATCAGCTGCCGCGTTTTTATTCGATTTACGTTAAACATTTTACGTCACATGAAAACCTTTTATTTGTTACGTAATAAAAAAGTTATTTTTCTTATCTTCTTCTTAAAGGCTCCAGTTACACAATGACCCAGTGCTACCAGTAAGTAACAGCCATCGGTAAGTACCTACCAGGCATTGTGTAAAACTGAAGTAAAGCGCCAAAATATATATGGAAACCTATAAAAGCCAGCGTTGACCGTAAAAAAATAAGTGGCCCCGTACAGTGTAAATACACGTTCGCTGAGTGCATTGAATCAATGTGTATACGGCTCTTCACAGGATCTTGATATAATTCGATTAAACCTGTATTCGTAGTTCGTTTAAGGGCGGATCCAGGGGGGGGGGGGGGGTCACAGGGGTGATGACCCCCCCTGGGCTGCGTCCAGGACCTAAGTGGACCACTAATTAAAATTGTTAAACAATGTTTTTTATATTTTTATATACCTAGATTTTATGTAAGTTCCTTCAATACTTAATCAATTTAATATAATATTTTGTATGATGGCTAAAACATTATGGTCTTGCGAACAAACGCATCCAAAATTTGAATTTTACCGCGCCACCGCTACCTTTTATCGAGATGTAACATTTCGTGTGACGTTCTTCAATGATTGAAGAACGTCACACGGCACTTGCCCAGGGCCCACGATCGATTGGGGCCCAGTAGTCCCTGCCAGATCACCAAACTATAACAGACCAACCGATATTTTAATACCCAAAAACATATTTATTTCGATAAAATCAACGGTCAAAAAGCCATCTCAAACAAAGGACCGTAGAGATTGTTCAATAGTCAAGACTGATTTATATCCGATCTTTATTGTCTTTACTGATAACGCAAATGATAGAATATTTCATTCTGTTTCACACTTTTTAAAAAATTCCCGTCAGTAAAAACCTCTAAAAGTTAAAAAATAATATGTATTATATACCTATAATGTATTGGTCGGATTGGTCCTTTACGTTTATTATTTATAGTAAAGTTTTTATTATCCAAGCGCTCGTTGCATCTGGGGACCCCTAAAGATAATAGAACTATTCTTTATACAACAGATGACTTTATAGTTTTTAGTACTAAATTTCTGGCATTTATCTATATCGTAATACAATATTTCTGACATTTATCTTTTCTTTTTTTGTAAATAATGTCATAAATTTTGCGCTCGCTTCGCTCGCGCGTTCTGTTCACTACAATTAAAAATCCCTTCCGAGATGCAAGGTATCACTGAGTAGTACCTACCTACTTACATTTGGCCGTGAAAAAGTACCTAACCAGATGATAGACAGACAAAATTTCGCGCTCGCTTCGCTCGCGCTTTTGTTCTCTATTAGTTGTTGCCCGCCCGCAACCTTGTCCGCATTGATTTAGGTTTTCAAAAAACCGTAGGAACTCTTTGATTTTCCGCATAAAAAGTGTATGCAGGTTTCCG
Source organism: Maniola hyperantus (assembly GCF_902806685.2). Lineage (NCBI taxonomy): Eukaryota > Metazoa > Arthropoda > Insecta > Lepidoptera > Nymphalidae > Maniola > Maniola hyperantus. The sequence continues at coordinate 10,052,103 of NC_048553.1, forward strand.
GGATGAAAGCTTTCTCTGTGTAGTACCTGGTCAAAAAGATAGACCGTCAAATGGTAACAGATAAGTAGATAGACACGCTTTCGCATTTTGAATATTAGTAGCTACCTTATGATTTTTTCGTAAATATATGAAAAATTTCGCACTCGCTTCGCTCGCGCTTTTACTTTATATTGGTTGATGCCCGCAACTTCGACCACATAGATTTAGTTTTTTAAAATTTTCCGTGAGAACCCTTTAATTTTCCGGGATAAAAAGCCGTTTTTGAGTGTAAACTATCTCTGAATAGTACCAAATTTTGATTCAGAATATGGACTTTGAAAAGATAACAGATAGATAGAAACATTCGCATTTATAATACGTCTAGAACGTGACTTATCTGCTTTCTTTGCCTATTCCAAGAAAATAGTACCTACTCTGTCAAGATCATAGGGGCCCCGTTATTCTAATGTGCCCAGGGCCTCCAATAGGTTAAAAACGGCCCTGCGTACGGTTGTGCGGGGCGTCCCCCCCCCCCCCAACCCCCGTTCGTTCAGGCATCGCATTGCAAAAAGCACTGGTGCAAAATATCTGTAGAGAAATGGTAAGTAAGTATACTTTTTTATGCAGTTGCTAATTGCTATGTTCTGCTAGATAACAAAATAAAGGCATAGACTGATGTATGTTACGTAACTATGTTACATGAAACTTGTAAGCTTGTAAGTAAATCTTCATTAAACCTTGGTACCAGCGGAGTGCATTGCGGCCTGGCTGAATAATATCCTCATTACCTACTGCACGTTTGTAATACGTTGTAGTTACTACACTGGAGGTACCGTGCCAAATAAATTACTGTTGTTAAGGACTGAGTTTCATGTTGTTAAGGAATTATCTAGAAATGTCTCTTGTCTCGATTGTCTGGTAAGTTATAAAGAGACCAAGACTAATTTTTTTTAACTTACAAAGAACTGCAACGCCCCATGACCAACATACATATCTAAGGTTTAAGAACATGCTCTGATACCTGCCTGTGTAACCGTACAAAATCGGCCCATTGGTTTTTTCAGGAAAAATTACAGCGCCCAATTTTGTGGACTACAACTCATAACCATACGTAATATCAGTTCAGAATAACAAACAGAACCTAGTTCAAAATTGGGAAAATTCTAGGACGAAGAGGACGGACAAACTCAAGACAATGTCCATAGAAGACAGAACATATCTCAAGTTTAGTATATCAGCGATTGCCTATTAAATTTGACCATTAGACACGGCATAGCCGGCCGGATTCACTCGGCAGCGGCTACCCACGGCGGCTTATAAGGACACGCTCTCATTCCCGACATCCTACGGGAAGCGTGGCCACTTGCGTCAGTGGCTGAGGTCCTTGCTAGACGATCCGTCAGACGATTACAAGCAACTATGTAAGACTATCTATCGCTAGAGAGATGAGAATGGGACTAACTGACATTGTGTAAAGTGTCCGGGTCGAAGTGGCAGGGCAGAGCATGTCTATAGGGCCACAGAACCGATTAACCTACTGTTCCTTAACCATTTGAACGGAGACTACGTATTGGGAAGAAATATGTGGAAGACAAATATGCCGCTGCGCAGGACCGACGACATCCTTATAAAATCGTGGGGCAGACCTGGGTAAGACTAGCACAACACCGTAAGGAGTGGTGTATGTGTACATCAAGAAGCCTAGTATAATCAACGGTGGACAAAAATTAAGGGCTGACAAAGAAGCGTATGCATTTGTGGGCTAATTGTGCCTATCAAGAAAGGGTGTCCAAGTGTTGTAGCAATAAGTCGAAACATCACCACAAGTTTGCTCAGACAATTTTCAGGCATCAGGCAGTTCGCAAATGAGGTCAAAGCAGCAGCAGCCGAGTGAATCGTAAGGAGTGGCGAGCGAAGAAAACGCCGACATCTGTATCATAAGAAACGTCGTCTTCTGGCTAAAGCCGATTTAAATAAAATTGAGTTTCAGTCATGACTTCTCAGTAGGCTAGGCTACCAAAGGCTGAGCTTGACAAGTCGCTTCGCTACCGAAAAATTGATGGTTTGATCTTTGACTAAGGGCTCTCGGCAGCCTAACGGTATGGTGGCGGTATTTTGGCTTTTGACTAGGTATAACTCTAGGATAAACTTTGGCATATTCGAACTTAGGTTTTTTGGATTTCTCTTTTGTCCTAGGAAAGTTGTTTAAGGTTAATCATCTTTTGAGTGGTGCATACTCATGATGTTTAAGTACTTACTAAGAGTTCAGATAGCTGCATCTAGTTAAAACAATAAAAAAAATTTTACAAAAAAAATAAAAACCGACTTCGTTACACAAACACTAAAAATTGAAAAATAATTTAATTTATTACCGATTATATTATGTATACAAGAGTTAATATAGTTCCATAATAATACTTTTTGGTGCCGGTGCCAATTATTAGCTTTAGCTGCGCGAATCGTCTAGACTTCATATTTTTATGGGACTCCACAATGGCACCTCATTGGCACCGACCCCAAAAAATATTATTATGGAACTATATTAACTCTTGTATACATAATATAATCGGTAATAAATTAAATTATTTTTCAATTTTTAGTGTTTGTGTAACGAAGTCGGTTTTTATTTTTTTTGTAAAAAAATTTTATTTCACAATTTTTAGTGGCCCCATGGAATTATGCTGACTGGTTAAAAATCTACTGTTTACTAAGCTATTACACTGATCGCGAGCAATTTACTCTTATCCGTTGAGGAGTTCCAGTATCTATCTTCGAAGATGTTCATCAGATCTTCACCAAATTGAAATGGGACCAATTTGGAAGTATACCCTTTCAAACAAAAAAAGAATTTTCAAAATCGGTCCAGGCGTTTTCGAGTAATCGGGGAACATACATACATAAAAAAAAAAAAAAAAAAAAAAAAAAAAAAAAAAAAAAAAATTCCGATGAATTGAGAACCTCCTCCTTTTTTTGAAGTCGGTTAAAAATGAATATGCTAGTTACTTATACAACGAGGAACTTGTGGCATACTGCACATATTAAAATTTGCCTTTTGCTCGTACATTTTATACGGACGCAGTATAACTAAATGAGAATCTTTTGAATAGCGCGAACGCCAATGTGAGCAAAAACGAGACCGGCTAAGTTATTCAAGTTGGTCCCATTCATCCTGCGATGTGTGAAGTGAATCACACAATGATTATCATGGGATGGGTTATAAGGTCGGTCTATTCACGTGTCGGTAATGGTCGGTAGCTATGCGCTCTGTGGCAATTCTTTATGGGGTTTGTAATGAATATAAATTATTATTCACATAGTAATGGAGTAAACATCATCAAGGTCAACCCATTGCCGACTCACTATTGAGCACGGGTCTTCTCTCAGAATGAGAACGGTTTAGGCTAAAGTCCGCCATGCTGGCCCAGTGCGGATTGGCAGACTTGACCCTTTGAGAACATTACGAAGAACTCTCAAGCATGCAGGTTCCCTCACGCACAGACCTTTATTAAAGGTCTGTGCCCTCACGATGTTTTCCTTCACAGTTAAATCAATAACTAAACTAATAAAATAATGATATTAAACTATTTTTTTTTATTTATTATTATTGTTATTATACTAAAAAATTCCCACGGGATTTATAAAAATAGAATTTCACGTAGGCTAAGTTCCATGTACCATCTATTTGGTACAAATTTATCTTGCATCTCTTGTAAAACTCGGGATATCAACCTACCCATGAGATTAAAAAAAAAACATAAATCCACGTCTATGAAGTTGCGGGCATCATCTAGTATAATATATATCTACGAATATGTCTGGCAAAAAGCGAAATGTTCTACGGCAAGTGCAACATAGGTATAAGAAAGGACAGGAAACATAGAACACTGAGGTGAGGATATATTATATTATTATGATAGATGTCCGCAATAAAACACAACCTACTCGCGCGTGTAGGTATTTTTCCTACACGCCACCGGTGCAGCAATGACATAAAATACCAAAGATACAGAGTTCCTGAAAAACTGATTGCTGATTTCTAATTCGAACCGCTAGGATATGGAACGATCTTCCAGCATCAGTTTTCCCCTCCAATTTTAATATGGGTAGGTACCATCAAGTCAAGAGTGAATAGGCATCTTCTAGGCAAGCGCGCTCTGTCTTAGGCTGCATCATCACTTGCCACCATGTCTAATTGCAGCCAAGCGGTAGTCTATAAATTTAAAAAAAACTTCTTCCCATCTAGCTTGAATTTTTTTTTAGAATAGAATAATTCTTTATTTGCATAATGTGGTACATAAGATGTTAAATCTAAGAAACAGTCCAGCACATTGGCCATGGCGGCGTACAAATATAGTTAACAGTTGAGATTATTGAGTGTGACTAGATATTTTTTTATAATACAGGCAAATCATAAAATTAAACTTAGTAAGTAAGAGTAATAAATAAAATGTCAAAACCAAGCCAGACTGTGCTTATTACTTTTAATGGCAGGTGCTTTCAATAGGCACCACCATACAATTATGCAATGGGCAGAGCACAGATCGAAAAACCGATAGACGTTGGGTTCCAAGGTGCTAGAATGGCACTGGACAGCGCAGCGTTGGAAGACGCACCAGTCACTACTAGATGGACAGACGACATCAAACGAATCGCAGGGAGTCCCTGGATTCATGCAGCGCAAGACCGTGGCATGTGGAAAGCCCTACAAGAGACTTATGTGCTTATGTCCAGCTGTGGATGTCTATCGTTTGATAATGATGACGATGACACAAAGTTCCTTGGAAATATGTGCCAATTTACAGTACACTATGATTATAACCTACAGCGCTCGAGGCTAATCCCTGTGGATACCAAATCCTAAAAGTATACTCACAAAAAATTAGAAATATGTTCGAATAGTTCAGAGCGGTGTCGGTTTTGACTCGAGAACAGGGGAGCGCGGAGTATACGTCACTGGGGAACCGTGTTTGCAGAATTTGAGCAGTTTAGAGCTGGCGTTCATAACAAATGAATCGTCTGACGGCAATATGTCTCGCGATTCCTGCAAGTTACATATAATGAAAGAAACTGTAATTCTGTATGTGACTAAGTATCTTTTCACAAAAGTGACCTACCTACCTACTTTATCTAAGTAAGGTATGAAGGTATCCAATTTGCAAACTGCTAGTTGGAGAATTGAGCCGCGCTGTTGTAATCTTTCAAGTACCTATCATAAAGCTTTACACGAAGTCAAAGTCAAATCATTCATTTAAAGTTGGTACCATTGTACACTTTTTGATTGTCAATTGTTGAATTTCTAAGACAATGATGTAATGGTGATAATTAATTACATAAAAATCTAAGCATAAAAAGCTACTATGGTTCCAAACGCACCAAGAGCCCACATCAAACTCAGTCCTTTACACGCATACGCGCACGTACTGCCGTGCGTATCCATCGCGAGTTATGTATATCCGACTATAGCTGAACAACTTTCGTTGGATACTAGATATTCAGCTACAACGCCGAATCCTTTCGTCAGCTCTCGCTGGACTCACGTATGTCTAGGCTTTAGTATATCAATGCGGCGAGTTAACCTTGGGCAAAGATGAGCGCGTCTTGGAGCGTGCTTGTGTCCTCTGGCACAAATGCGGATGCGCTCAATTGGCGTAGTGGCCGGTATCGAACCGCGGTAAACACCGCGCAAGGCTGCATACGCGTTTTGCCGACTTGGTCAAATATTCATTAGGACATTGGAACCAATATTTGAAGTTATTGGTCTATTTGGACAAAATAATTAATTTCAAAGAAGCTGCAACAGCAATGTGCAGGACACATAGTTCGAAAACCGATAAGACGTTGGGTCCCAAGGTGCTAGAATGGTAACTTCACAACGGAAAGCGCAATTAGGAGGACAGACGACTTCAAACGAGCCGCAGTGAACCGCTGGATATAGGCGGCACAAGACCGTGACGTGTGGAAGTCCCCACAAGTGACCTATGTCCAGTAGTGGAAGTCTATCGGTTGACGATGATGATGATGATGACTTAAATACGTCACACATAAAAATTTGGTCAAATATTTATCAATACATTTGGACCATTGAATTTGAAGTTAATGGCAAATTTAAATACATTAATAGATCAACTATTCATTTGGAAAAAACTATTTCAGTGTATTGGATATCGGAACCCACTAAATTACCATCCCAAGAAAATCGCTATCTGTTTACCATTATTATTTATTTGTGATAAATGGAATTTGTCACAATCCTTAGCAAAGAGGAATATACAAAGACTTTGTAGACTGAAAAAACTGTTAAAAGAATCCTTTTTGAAAGTCATTTAAAAAAAAGTGCTTATTTATTACTTGTCTGAAAAAACTTCACACACCTTTGAGAAGATTATAAAGAACTCTCAAGCATGCAAGTTTCCTCAAGATGTTTTCTTTCACTGTTATAGCAAGTGATATTTTTATTACTTAAAACACACATAGCTCCGAAAAGTTACAGGTGTGCCTGGGACCGAACCCTCAACCTTCGATTAGGAGGCGGACGCCCTAACAACTAGAAGGCTATCACAGCTTCCATAAAATAACTTATATCATGTTTTTATATTATAACTAGCTGATGCCCGCGACTTCGTCTGCGTGGAATTAGGTTTTTAAAAATCCCATAGGAACTCTTTGATTTTCCGGGTAAAGAGTAGCCTATGTCACTCTCCAGGTCTTTTATCTATACCCATGCAAAAAAATCACCTCAATCTGTTGCACCATTGCAACGTGATTGAAAGACAAACCAATAAACCAACAAACCAACAAACAAACACACTTTCACATTTATAATAAAGGTACCGATTATTGTAACACTTGACTCTTGAGCCAGGCAGGGTTGTTTCATTAGTTCATTACATAATGACCTAAGTTGGTGTTACTTGTTTGAATAAAATCTAGTAGTTGTCTATCCGCCTGATTGCAGCAAATATTACTCTACTAAATGACAACCATGAGTTCCTCCCCAGTTCTAATAAATAACAAAGTGTAATAATTAAGCCAAAGTACATAACACTATACGCATTATAAAGATGTTCACTTCAAGTTCAAGTAAATCACTAATCTAGCTTATCTTTTAACAGTTCACTGAAGAGTTATGATAATCATAGAATCATATTATCTAATTAGTGAAATGTGATTTTGTGACCATAGGTATTTTATATAGAAAAAGGTTAAAATGTATCAGTAAAAGTGAAAATGAAAAGTAAGTAGCAAAAAATCGATAAGTACTGAAGGTCGAGTCTTATACTTTTGATTTATAACAGTTATAACTTAACTTTCTGAATAGAAATTGGCAAATGAAAGAAATCAATAACCTAGTCTGCTTAGTTAGAATAGTTAGGCAGTAGTTTATAAATCAAATTTTTGTCCTACAGTAAACTCCGAATTCAAGTTAAATCGTTGCATAAAGTAGTCATAAACATAACTTTGTTTTAACAAGAACATTATCAGCAGTACTTTAATTCAAAATATCGAGAAAAGCCGCCTAAATTGAATATTTTGTTTTGCGTTAGCAAGGGCGTGGTCTTTCGTTATTTACGCAATCCGTAACGGCCAAATCTATATCTTTTATAAAACATTGAAGCCTGCACACAAAAAAGTATCACATCAAACCATCTAAATGATAAATTAAGAAGTAAAATCTAATAAAAATCGTACTTACATCGAGAGATTCCTTTGACGCCATTTTCACACAAACATAAATTGACGTTTAAAATTGTTGTTGACGTTTGCTATCAAATAATTTCAAAATCGATAATACACAAGTTTGGATACACGCAAAATTATTTTTGTAAAAATTATCTAAACTCCAAATACTCTAAATAATCAGGGAGAAATTAAGTATTTGAAAGCAGTTTTTGTATTAAAATGGTAAACTGAAGATGATATTTGTTAGTATTATAAATTTATTCAAAATAATTATTAATGTCTTTACGATTCATTTTACGCACTGAATAATTTTACGGACTGTCAACTGTCAAGTTAGAAGAGTTGCTTGCGAATTTGACAAATTGACATTAGAATAAAATGTAAGCAAAAAGGAGCATAACGTAGTGTAAATATAAATTAAAAATAAACCGATAAAGTATAAATTGTAATTGCTACTGCATCGATAAGACCAGTATTCTAAGCGTATTTAAGCCGAGTGACAAGAACTGAAGTGGCCGTGCTAATTAAATAAATATGTTTTTCTTTTTATCAATTCGTGCTTACTTAATTCTTATCAACTACAATAATAATTGATAAAATTATAACTTGCTACTGTAATTATCCTGTGAGCTACGTGTACTTTATTAAATAGTTATAACCATTATGCCTGCCTTAAGTTTTACTGTATAGCATGTGGCAAACTAGGAATATTAATTAATGTTTTAAAGTTAAGGTACAGGGAACAGGATGAGGACGAGAAGATTATCGGCCTTTTTCTGGGCAACGTGTATTATAGCGTTTTTGTTCATATTGTATGTAGTAACAGATCTCAGCTTCAAACTACCCAGCATCAAACCAGCAATGGTTGAACTTGATGATGTAAGTCAATACTTTTCACATATCTATGTAACTCAGAAAATATACATAACGGTTTTCATTTAAGTTCTTAGGATAAATTGGTCATTATTAAAAAAGTTCTCACTTATTTCTTGTTTTATTTTACTTTGTTGTGGTATTTTACACAAATTTTTAAATATACTTTTCATATGCTCCATTAATAAGTACAGAAATATCTACTACTTTATTCTAGAACAAATGGACATCATTTGAAACAAAACTACGGAACATAGAGAATGGACTCAACCAGCATCATTCTGTGGTGGAAGAGATCAAAAGGTCTATGGATCAGATTGTAGAACAGTCGCAAGAGGTCCACCCTCCATTGAAGAGGCCTAAACCTGTCTTCAAAGAGAAAATCAGGGACTTTAAAGTGGTCGGAGATGAGCCTCCAAGAATGCATAAGAAGATAGATATGTCTTACTGCCCTATATTGCAGACGTCAAAAACTGATGTGCAGGTAATATGATGTATTCTTGTGTTAACTTAACTAGCTGATGCCCGCGACTTCGTACGGGTGGGTATAGGTTTTAAAAATCTAACTAAAGACTAACACTTTTCACATCCAATAAAGCGTGAAGCTTGTGCTAGGAATAGGGTAACGCCTGGGGTTTGGTTTGGTTCCGGATTTCAGTCCGCTCCTTTAACCGTTGAGCTATTGAGGCTTTATTTATTGCACACCTATCTTTTACAGATGCTATCAATGTATGACAGAATCATGTTTGATGACATAGACGGTGGGGTGTGGAAGCAAGGGTGGAACATAGAGTACAAAGACAAC